>NC_090657.1:103913117-103918117 GCF_040937935.1 Hyperolius riggenbachi
AACAGGGACCGGCAACGGTAACCCAGCAGCAGCAGCAGCAGCAGCAGCAGCAGCACACGTGATGGAACAGGAGGAGGCGCAGGAGGAGAAGGCCACGCTTTGTGAGACACAACAACCCAGGCCTTGCATGAGGACAAAAAGCGTGCGGATATAGCAGCAATGCTTTTTGCCGCCATGCAGTCATAAATGTAATACAGATGAGAGGTTCAATAAACAGGGACCGGAAACGCTAAACCATCCCAGATGTTCATCGGTCATGTTACTTGGTTGGGGTCCAGGAGTGTTGCGTAGTCGTTTCCAATCCAGGATTGATTCATTTTAATTTGAGTCAGACGGTCTGCATTTTCTGTGGAGAGGCGGATACGCCGATCTGTGATGATGCCTCCGGCAGCACTGAAACAGCGTTCCGACATAACGCTGGCTGCCGGGCAAGCCAGCACCTCTATTGCGTACATTGCCAGTTCGTGCCAGGTGTCTAGCTTCATGCCCGGTTTCAGGTCCAGCGGTGCCAGCCACAAATCCGTCTGTTCCTTTATTCCCCTCCAAATTTCCTCCCCTGTGTGCTGCTTATCCCCAAGGCAGATCAGCTTCAGCAACGCTTGCTGACGCATGCCAACAGCTGTGCTGCACTGCTTCCACGATCCTACTGCTGCTGGTGCTGGGTTAGCATTTCCGGATGAGGTACAGCTTTGAGATGCGTTGGAGGAGAAGGAGTCAGAGAGGTAGGTGCTGCTGTTGTTATCCAGCTGTTTGCGGCGTGGGCAACACCCGCGCCGTAGCAGGTGAGGAATCGCTGCCAGGCTCCACAAGGTTCACCCAGTGCGCGGTAAGGGAGATGTATCGACCCTGGCCGAACGCACTCGTCCAGGTGTCAGTGGTGAGGTGAACCTTGCAGGCAACGGCATTCTTCAAGCTTCGGGTTATTTAGCTGACCACGTGCTCATGCAACTCAGGCACTGCAGAGCGCGCAAAGTGGTAGCGGCTGGGAACAACGTAACGTGGGATGGCCACTGACATCATGCCCTTGAAGCTGTTTGTCTCCACCACTCGATATGGCAGCATTTCGCAGGCCAGAAGCTTGGCTATGCTGGCTGGCTGTTACTGCCACGGCCCGGGGGTCATTTGCTGGCAATTTCCTCTTGTGCTCAAACATCTCAGAAACAGACAACTCAACCGTAGCGCTGCACACCGAAGGGCTGTTGGTTGTTGTGTTTGATGAACACTGGGAGACCTCAAGAGCACTAGTCCGGAAAGTGACAGTGTCAGCATCGTCTGATGTTTGTGAATGTTGTGAACCACGCAATGGCTGGGCTACTGCTGCTGCTGAGGCGGGTCTGGTGGTGAGTCTGGTGAACCCAAGGGAGGCAGTGTTGCTGGTGGTACCCTGTCCTGCCGCGTTTGCCCACAGAGTGGGATGTTTGGATAGAATGTGGCGGCTCATGCTGGTGGTGGAGAGGTTGTTAATACTTTTCCCCCTGCTCAGGCGGGTCTTGCACACCTTGCAAATCGCCATGGTAACATCCTCAGTGCAGTCTTCAAAGAAAGCCCAGACTTTAACTGGCTGAGGACTCGGACCTCGTGCGTGATGTGCTGGTGCTGCTTAACCCACTGCTGGACGCTTGAGAGGTCATCCAAGTAATTATCTGGTCCTGTTCTTTTGGATCTGTGAGGGTTGTTGTCCTGGACAACATGGGCAGTATTGAGTGGGTTTTCTTGGGTGCTCCCCTGTGGCCTGTACGTGAACCGTCAGGGGAAACACCTCTTCCCTTGCCCCTCCCTCTTTCACCGGATTTCTTCCTCATTTCACTTATCCTTAAAGTACACGCTGACTGGCAGCAGTACAGTGGCAGTACAGAAATGCTATACAGTGGTGGGTGAGCGGTGTACCACTATTGTCAGCAGTGACACAGAGCACAATGCTATACAGTGGCGGGTGAGCGGTGTACTACTGTTCCCAGCAGACACAGAGTGGAAGTAAACACAATGCTATATAGTGTGGCTGAGCCGTGTACACAGAGTGGCATTAAACACAATGCTATATAGTCTGCTATATAGTCACCCCGAACAGGGTGATGTTCTGCAGAACCCGAACAGTGGCAAACACTGTTCGCCCAACACTACTGGGAGGGAACGCAGATTTTAGTACCTAAACACACGATACAACATGTTTTCCGGGGTCGGACTCTGAGGCACATACAGATGGTCCCGATCATCATCCTCATCATACAACTCTTCTCCTGAGTCTGACCCACCCACCACCTCTGCCACCCCAACATCCCCAGACACAGACCCCTCATCGTCCTCAACATTAACTTGGGATGCTGGCCTGAGCCAGACCTCCTCCTCCACATCAGGCCCCATCATCTCCTCAATGGCAGCCCTCATTAATCGCTCTGGCGACGGACTGATGGACACAACGTTCTCCTCCGGGGAGGGCTGCTGCTGACCACTGGCTGCTGGGGTGGATGTTATAGCTTGCGTGGGGCGTTGGCTGTTGCTGTTGTTGGGAGTGCTGCTCACAGCGGAGGTCTCTGGGGAACTCATGTTGAGCTCATATAGTGGTTGACGGTGAGTGGAGTATTACTGATCCCAGCAATATACACACTGACTGGCAGAGTACGCAATGCTATATAGTGTGGCTGAGCGGTGTACACAGAGTGGCAGTAAACACAATGCTATATAGTCTGGCTGAGCGAGCGGTGTACTACTGTTCCCAGCAGAATCAGAGTGGCAGTAAACAATGGTATATAGTCTGGCTGAGCGGTGTACACAGAGTGTCAGTAAACAATGGTATATAGTCTGGCTGAGCGAGCGGTGTACTACTGTTCCCAGCAGAATCAGAGTGGCAGTAAACAATGGTATATAGTCTGGCTGAGCGGTGTACACAGAGTGTCAGTAAACAATGGTATATAGTCTGGCTGAGCGGTGTACACACAATGCTATATAGTCTGCTATATAGTGTCAGTAAACAATGGTATATAGTCTGGCTGAGCGAGCGGTGTACTACTATTCCCAGCAGACACAGAGTGGCAGTAAACAGAATGCTATATAGTGTGGCTGAGTGAGGTACACAGAGTGGCAGTAAACAGAATGCTATATAGTGTGGCTGAGCAAGCGGTGTACTACTATTCCCAGCAGACACAGAGTGGCAGTAAACAGAATGCTATATAGTGTGGCTGAGCGAGGTACACAGAGTGGCAGTAAACAGAATGCTATATAGTGTGGCTGAGCAAGCGGTGTACTACTGTTCCCAGCAGTGACACAATGACAGGGGGGACCCTGGCTAGCGTGGCTGGAGCGCGAACTACCCTGCCTGCCTACCCAAAGCTAAACCCACAGACAAATGGCGGAGATATGACGTGGTTCGGGTATTTATTTACCCGAACCACGTGACCGTTCGGCCAATCAGAGCGCGTTCGGGTCCGAACCACGTGACCCGTTCGGCCAATCACAGCGCTAGCCGAACGTTCGGGGAACGTTCGGCCATGCGCTCTTAGTTCGGCCATATGGCCGAACGGTTTGGCCGAGCACCGTCAGGTGTTCGGCCGAACTCGAACATCACCCGAACAGGGTGATGTTCTGCAGAACCCGAACAGTGGCGAACACTGTTCGCCCAACACTACTGAGGAGCAGAGGATGGATTCTATGGTGGCGGTATAGAAGCTGGCCAGCAGCTCCCGTGGCATGCCAAATCTCTTCAGTTGGCGCAGGAAGAACAGCCTCTGTTGGGATTTCTTTTGAATTTTAGTGGTGTTCTGCCCCCATTTCAGATTATTGGTGAGAGTCGTGCCGAGGAACCGAACCGATGACACTATAGAAACTTCTGTTCCTCCAATGAGGACAGGCGAGGGGGGGGGAGGGTTCCTCCTGAAGTCTACAACTAGTTCAACAGTCTTTGCTGTGTTGAGAACTAGGTTGTTCTCCCTGCACCAATTGCATATTCTCTCGACCTCGCTCCGGTATTCATGCTCTCCGTTGCTTCCAATTAGGCCAATAATGGTGGTGTCATCCGCAAATTTGATGACCTTCACAGAGTCAGCGGATGAGATACAGTCGTTGGTATAAAGGGAGAACAGTAGAGGTGACAGAACACAGCCTTGTGGAGCCCCAGTATTGGTGGTTCGAATGCTGGAGTAATAGTTGCCGAGCTTCACCTGTTGTGTTCTATTTGTCAGGAAGTCCTTGATCCATGCTCGGAGAGTGGGATCAACTCCGAGCTGTGTCAGATTGGTGATCAGGATGTCAGGGCAGATCGTGTTGAACGCTGAGCTAAAGTCTAGGAACAGGATCCTGGCATAGGAGGTCGGCCTGTCTAAGTGCTCAGTGATGTGTGCCACGCTGACATTGATGGCATCCTCCACGGATCTGTTTGCCCTATATGCAAATTGGAGCGGGTCTAAAAGGGCGTCTGTGGACCTCTTCAGGTGGGCAAGGACCAGCCGCTCGAGGAGCTTCATGATGTTAGAGGTTAGGGCCACTGGGCGGAAGTTATTGTGCTCGGAACTGCCTGTTTTTTTTGGGACTGGTACAATTATGGACCTCTTGAAACAGGAGGGGACTGTACCATCAGATAATGACTGCTTAAACAAGGAGGTGAGCACAGGGGCTAGCTGATCGGCGCAGGTTCGCAGGCAGACAGACGACACTCCGTCCGGGCCGGAAGATTTCCTGGGATTCAGCTTCTGGAGGTGCCGGAGTACCTCGGATTCCCGAACAGCGCTAGGAGCCAGGGCGCCGAGTACGTCAGAGGTCGATGTGGATTTGCCTACGGGCTGGTTGGAATGTTGCTCGAACCTGCAGTAGAACTCATTGAGCTCCTCCGCCAGTCGAGGGCTCGGGGTCGCCGTTTGGGATGTTGGTTTGAAGTTTGTGGCTGCTCTCAGGCCCTTCCATACTTCCCGTGTGTTGGTGGACTGGAGGCAGAGCCCCAGCTTCTCAGCGTAGGCCCTCTTTGCCGATCGCAGTTCTCTTTTCAGGGCGAGCCTAGCTTCTCTGAATTC
>NC_090657.1:103923117-103930617 GCF_040937935.1 Hyperolius riggenbachi
GTGACAATGGCAACAGTTATGACATCGGAAATTACCCTTCGGCCTTGCCCTGATTAACCAATTCGGTTCATCAGGGTCCCTGAACTCGCTCCGAACCAATTTATCACCGATCGTCGGTGCCCGACGGAAAGTCACCATGGCTTTTTCTGCCAGGCGTTTCTCCCAATGGGGGCGTGTGCGGAGTTCAACCCAATTCCTGGAGATAACACTGCGGATTCTATCTGCCATGGGAGAAAAATCAAAAACAAAAGAGGTATTTGTTTTGTTTGGTGAAACACCAGAATCGCTGGACTGATAATTTTTGTTCCTTTTACCCAAACCTCTCTTTAAGATATCCTCTCGTACGCGACCATCAGCCTTATTAAAGGCCTCAATTAGTAGCGGGAGAGGGTATCCTCGGTTTAAGAGCCTGTATCCCAATTCCCTACTTTGGGTAACAAAATCAACTTGTTTACTGTTGTTTCTTTTTAACCGAAGGAACTGACTATACGGGATACCATTGAGAACATGGCGGGGATGGTAACTATTAAAAGCCAAGATGGAATTGGTAGAAGTGGCCTTTCTAAAACCTTTGGAGAGAAGATGTCCCTCCTCAACATAAATGACCAGATCAAGAAACTCCATCTGTAAGCCGCCCCATGCTCCTGTAAAACGCATGTTCAGGTTGTTGGACCCCAACCAGTCGATGAACTCCTGGAACAGGGATTCACTCCCATTCCAGACGAGGAGCACATCGTCCACATAGCGAAACCAGGATACAATGGCATGGCGGTAGGGATTAGAGGAGGGGTAGATATAGTGGTCCTCCCAGTAGGCGAGGAAAAGGTTAGCAAAAGTGGGGGCCACAGAGGTCCCCATTGCTACGCCGGAGGCCTGTCTATACCATTGACCGTTGAAAAGGAAGGCATTATGGGTTAATACATACGATAGACATTGGCCAATATAATCAACCCAGTCAAAATCCCTCCCCCTCTCCATCAAGATGGACTTTACCGCCGAGACCCCCAATTTCTGGGGGATTCTGGTGTAAAGGCTTTCAACGTCTATTGATGCCAGTCTGTAATGATCTTTCCACTCAATGTTGGGTAAGAGCCTCAGAACCGCCAAGGTGTCTGCCAGGTAGGAGGGTATCTCCTCCAGATACGGTCTTAACGTATATTCCAGATACCTGGATAATGGTTCTGTAACTGATCCCCTAGCAGACACAATCGGACGGCCCGGGGGACACTGAAGGTTCTTATGAACTTTAGGCAAGAAATACCAGACTGGTTTCCTGGGAAAGTCAGGAAACAAACCTTCTCCCAACTTGCGTGATAACCATCCCTGTTCGACGCCCTGTCTTAAGAGGGTGCGTAGAACTTTCATATAATGCAAAGTGGGGTCTCCTGTCAGTCTTTCATAAAAGCCATCTGGGCCCTCCAATTGTCTCAGGCCCTCCTTAAAATAATAATCCCTTGACATGAGGACCAAGTTCCCCCCTTTGTCAGCCTTCTTTATAATGATCTGAGTTTGATTACTCAACCAACGTAAAGCGTTGTTTTCCTGTGGGGTTAAATTGGATTTACTATTGGGATACACTAAGGCTCTCAGTTCTTCTCTCGTTTTGATATTGAAAGCATCGAGATCCGTTCCAGGTGTCACTGGGAAGTCTCTAGTTGATTTACAGGGAACAAATGGTGCTCTAAGATCCTCATCTAATTCTTCAACTTGAACACCAGCATTACTTTCTTTCCATAATTCAGACAAATCACTAAGGGCCTGTAGGTCTCCTGGGGTAGGTGTAAACCCCAGCTCGCTCACACTGCATGGTGTAGGTTGACGAGGGATGCCCTCAGACCTTTGAAAAGTGCATATGTTGAGACGTCTTATTGCCCTATACCAATCAACCTCAAATTTAAAGTTGTCAAAATCACAGTTAATAGAAAAACCAAGACCTTTCTTCAATAGAGAGTCACACCCCTCTGGTAATGGTATACCTGACAAGTTGATGATCTGCAAGTCATCTCCTACTTCTTCCTCCAGTACTTCCGACCAGAGGTTTGTTGGTGCCACCTCACTCTCTTTGCTGGAGGTCTGTTGGGACTTTCTCCGTCCCCTCCTTGTCCTTCGCCCAAAGGGGCCCTTACACATGACTGTGGTGTTGTTGGTCTAGGGCGACTTGGGGTGCTGGGATTTTCAAAGCTGGAATCCGAACCAGAGTCCGTGGTCCAGTATCCTGATCGCTTCCTTCCCTTCTGACCACTCCTTCCACGAGAGGGTGTTCTTCTTAGTGGTTGACCACCTCCCTGAGGCCAATCAAAAATATGACCTGTGCGGAAGTCCTCCTGATCCCTTCTAAACTTCCTTAATTTTCTTTCCTTAATGTTATCCTGGAGAGGTCCCAAACGGACGTCTATTTTATTTACGATGTCAGTGTATTGCGTAGCAGTGGTAAGCAGGGTCAGCTCTTGTTTACACCCGTTCAGTTCCTCAGATATTTTGTTATATTCCTTTTCACTGCGATCCAAAACAATCTTCTGTAACTTCAATGCGTTATCCAATTGTTGGGTTTTCCACAACTCCATAAAGTCTACATCATCCTGGTACTCAATGGCTTCACTGTATTTACGAAACCCTCTTGCTGCAATTTGCTTGTCATGATATTTCTTTAAAGTTGCTACAGTCCAGAAAAGTTGAAGCTCCTTTTCCGACAATTTAGTTAGCCTTTGTTCAACAACTTTCACTCCTAGGGCTTTGCTAGATGCAGAGCCCTTTGCAGTATCCGTTAAGAAGGTCTGCCAATCACTCCGTCCAGCTTGCACAGCGGTACTTACGGAGGTCGTCTCACTCGCAGGCGTACCTTGGTTTGTTTCCACGCTGGTGCTTGGATTGGACATCTGTGCTCAGATCCTGAGTTGTAGTAGTACTTGCAGAAAGAACAGAAAGAAGAAAATCGGCACAAGATGTGTGACTGGCAGGTTGGAAAATGCAGGTGCCAGCAGGCAATTGTGCCTCCAGAGGATAAGCTGAACACAATCAAAGGAAAAAGGGATACATCTGGGCACCAATTGCTGAAAAGGTCACCTATTTATTTTTCTTCCAACACCTTCAGTGATACATGCAAAAATCTAGCCTTACAGCTGTTTCACGGGAAGACCCGCTTCTTCAGAGGCAGCAGATACCATTTGAAACATACAAAACAAGGTATATATATACATATAGATAATAGATAGGTCTTACCCCACGCTCCACGCTTCTCACACTGCCGAGCGCGCGCCAGAATCTAGCGCCGCCCCGAGCCGTGCAGGCCGTTTGCTGGAGGGGGCACGCCCCCTTGTCTGGGGGCGTGCAATGGGATTTACCCATGCGTCATGTGATACGCGATACGCGTCACATGATCCGCATACGTCACATCCTCCACTTTTCAGATTGGCTGCCGGTATCAGTGTAGAGCGCAGCGGCGTCCTAGGTTGCCTAGCAACGAAGCGCATTAAAGGGGGGGACCTAAAATACAAAAACAAAGAGAAGAAACATTTTAAAAACAAAAATACAGTAAAACATCATTAAAGTTATCCAAAAAGGACCAAAAATTAGCCACTTAAAGGATGCAGTTTAAAAGGTTTTTTTACAAAGTCTTTTGCAGATCATGATACACGCTGGTGGCAATATAATGATTCAAATAATTCAAATACATCCCACAGTATACTGACCCCCCCCACGCATATTCAGATGGTGTGGTATAAACCCTAGGAAATTTAGAGGAAACGGGAGAAAGAGAAAAGGAGAAGGGAGGAGAGAGAGGAGATAGAGGGAGAGGACTAGGGGAGAGGGAGAAAAAAGGGGGAGAAAGAGAGAGAGAGAAAAAGGGGCAGATAGGAAAATGATGAGTAGAAGAAAAAAAATGCTGCGGTGAACATGGACCATATATTTAAAGGGCCATAATGCCCCCATTTTGGATTACTAGTGCTTATCCAAAAAACACCACAGCTCATTTCTCTCATTCAGACCCATCCTCCCACATGCTCCTGTAAGGGAGATTAGCCTTGCTTCCTCTCTCCTCAAAAGCTGATCCCTAGACCCCCCTCTATGTGGGTAATGAACCACTTTCAGACCACAAAATCTAAGACAGTCCGCATTGCCTGCATGGGCATCCCTGATATGGGCAATTAATCTACTAGCACCTAGACCTGTCTCTATAGATTTGTAGTGCTCCTGGAATCGGGTTTTTAACGGGCGAGTAGTTTTGCCAATGTAAAACCTCATACAGGGGCAAAACACGACGTATACGCCAAATTCAGTGCCGCAATGTATACAGTCTTTAATCAGGATAGTGTATCCACCCAACTGTATATTTTTGCACGGCCAAAACTGGTGACAATGGCAACAGTTATGACATCGGAAATTACCCTTCGGCCTTGCCCTGATTAACCAATTCGGTTCATCAGGGTCCCTGAACTCGCTCCGAACCAATTTATCACCGATCGTCGGTGCCCGACGGAAAGTCACCATGGCTTTTTCTGCCAGGCGTTTCTCCCAATGGGGGCGTGTGCGGAGTTCAACCCAATTCCTGGAGATAACACTGCGGATTCTATCTGCCATGGGAGAAAAATCAAAAACAAAAGAGGTATTTGTTTTGTTTGGTGAAACACCAGAATCGCTGGACTGATAATTTTTGTTCCTTTTACCCAAACCTCTCTTTAAGATATCCTCTCGTACGCGACCATCAGCCTTATTAAAGGCCTCAATTAGTAGCGGGAGAGGGTATCCTCGGTTTAAGAGCCTGTATCCCAATTCCCTACTTTGGGTAACAAAATCAACTTGTTTACTGTTGTTTCTTTTTAACCGAAGGAACTGACTATACGGGATACCATTGAGAACATGGCGGGGATGGTAACTATTAAAAGCCAAGATGGAATTGGTAGAAGTGGCCTTTCTAAAACCTTTGGAGAGAAGATGTCCCTCCTCAACATAAATGACCAGATCAAGAAACTCCATCTGTAAGCCGCCCCATGCTCCTGTAAAACGCATGTTCAGGTTGTTGGACCCCAACCAGTCGATGAACTCCTGGAACAGGGATTCACTCCCATTCCAGACGAGGAGCACATCGTCCACATAGCGAAACCAGGATACAATGGCATGGCGGTAGGGATTAGAGGAGGGGTAGATATAGTGGTCCTCCCAGTAGGCGAGGAAAAGGTTAGCAAAAGTGGGGGCCACAGAGGTCCCCATTGCTACGCCGGAGGCCTGTCTATACCATTGACCGTTGAAAAGGAAGGCATTATGGGTTAATACATACGATAGACATTGGCCAATATAATCAACCCAGTCAAAATCCCTCCCCCTCTCCATCAAGATGGACTTTACCGCCGAGACCCCCAATTTCTGGGGGATTCTGGTGTAAAGGCTTTCAACGTCTATTGATGCCAGTCTGTAATGATCTTTCCACTCAATGTTGGGTAAGAGCCTCAGAACCGCCAAGGTGTCTGCCAGGTAGGAGGGTATCTCCTCCAGATACGGTCTTAACGTATATTCCAGATACCTGGATAATGGTTCTGTAACTGATCCCCTAGCAGACACAATCGGACGGCCCGGGGGACACTGAAGGTTCTTATGAACACATGACACATGACGCATGGGTAAATCCCATTGCACGCCCCCAGACAAGGGGGCGTGCCCCCTCCAGCAAACGGCCTGCACGGCTCGGGGCGGCGCTAGATTCTGGCGCGCGCTCGGCAGTGTGAGAAGCGTGGAGCGTGGGGTAAGACCTATCTATTATCTATATGTATATATATACCTTGTTTTGTATGTTTCAAATGGTATCTGCTGCCTCTGAAGAAGCGGGTCTTCCCGTGAAACAGCTGTAAGGCTAGATTTTTGCATGTATCACTGAAGGTGTTGGAAGAAAAATAAATAGGTGACCTTTTCAGCAATTGGTGCCCAGATGTATCCCTTTTTCCTTTGATTGTGTTCAGCTTATCCTCTGGAGGCACAATTGCCTGCTGGCACCTGCATTTTCCAACCTGCCAGTCACACATCTTGTGCCGATTTTCTTCTTTCTGTTCTTTCTGCAAGTACTACTACAACTCAGGATCTGAGCACAGATGTCCAATCCAAGCACCAGCGTGGAAACAAACCAAGGTACGCCTGCGAGTGAGACGACCTCCGTAAGTACCGCTGTGCAAGCTGGACGGAGTGATTGGCAGACCTTCTTAACGGATACTGCAAAGGGCTCTGCATCTAGCAAAGCCCTAGGAGTGAAAGTTGTTGAACAAAGGCTAACTAAATTGTCGGAAAAGGAGCTTCAACTTTTCTGGACTGTAGCAACTTTAAAGAAATATCATGACAAGCAAATTGCAGCAAGAGGGTTTCGTAAATACAGTGAAGCCATTGAGTACCAGGATGATGTAGACTTTATGGAGTTGTGGAAAACCCAACAATTGGATAACGCATTGAAGTTACAGAAGATTGTTTTGGATCGCAGTGAAAAGGAATATAACAAAATATCTGAGGAACTGAACGGGTGTAAACAAGAGCTGACCCTGCTTACCACTGCTACGCAATACACTGACATCGTAAATAAAATAGACGTCCGTTTGGGACCTCTCCAGGATAACATTAAGGAAAGAAAATTAAGGAAGTTTAGAAGGGATCAGGAGGACTTCCGCACAGGTCATATTTTTGATTGGCCTCAGGGAGGTGGTCAACCACTAAGAAGAACACCCTCTCGTGGAAGGAGTGGTCAGAAGGGAAGGAAGCGATCAGGATACTGGACCACGGACTCTGGTTCGGATTCCAGCTTTGAAAATCCCAGCACCCCAAGTCGCCCTAGACCAACAACACCACAGTCATGTGTAAGGGCCCCTTTGGGCGAAGGACAAGGAGGGGACGGAGAAAGTCCCAACAGACCTCCAGCAAAGAGAGTGAGGTGGCACCAACAAACCTCTGGTCGGAAGTACTGGAGGAAGAAGTAGGAGATGACTTGCAGATCATCAACTTGTCAGGTATACCATTACCAGAGGGGTGTGACTCTCTATTGAAGAAAGGTCTTGGTTTTTCTATTAACTGTGATTTTGACAACTTTAAATTTGAGGTTGATTGGTATAGGGCAATAAGACGTCTCAACATATGCACTTTTCAAAGGTCTGAGGGCATCCCTCGTCAACCTACACCATGCAGTGTGAGCGAGCTGGGGTTTACACCTACCCCAGGAGACCTACAGGCCCTTAGTGATTTGTCTGAATTATGGAAAGAAAGTAATGCTGGTGTTCAAGTTGAAGAATTAGATGAGGATCTTAGAGCACCATTTGTTCCCTGTAAATCAACTAGAGACTTCCCAGTGACACCTGGAACGGATCTCGATGCTTTCAATATCAAAACGAGAGAAGAACTGAGAGCCTTAGTGTATCCCAATAGTAAATCCAATTTAACCCCACAGGAAAACAACGCTTTTCGTTGGTTGAGTAATCAAACTCAGATCATTATAAAGAAGGCTGACAAAGGGGGGAACTTGGTCCTCATGTC
>NC_090657.1:103953435-103960935 GCF_040937935.1 Hyperolius riggenbachi
ACACAACACAGCAGGGTGCAGGGCGATGCGGCTGCAGTCTGGGGGCATAATGATTATGTTATGCGTGTGTGACTGTGGAGGGAACAGACTGGGGAGACCTGTGCAGCCATGTTAGGAATGCTAAAGACGGCTCTCCGGCCACCCGCCCCTTGCGAGGCTCCGCCCTAGGAACCTGCCTTTCCGGCCTTCCCAGAAATCCGGCCCTGATCATGGGAACTATACTAGCTATCCTGGGCACTATACTAGCTATCCTGGGCACTATACTAGCTATCCTGGGCACTTTACAAGTTATACTGGGCATGATACTAGCTATCCTGGGCACTATACTAGCTATCCTGGGCACTATACTAGCTATCCTGGGCACTTTACTAGCTATACTGAGGCACTACCTTCCCATACTGGGCACTATACTAGCTATACTGGGACACACTGGGGGGGATCATGCGGCCCGCATTTCCTACCCCCGGCTTATATGAGGGTCAATCATTTTTTCCTGTTTTTTCAGGCAAAAGTCGGGGGGTCGGCTTATATGCGGGTCGGCTTGCTTGCGAGTATATACGGTACATACACATACACATATATATATACATATATATATATATATATATATATATATACATATATACACACATATATATACAGGATCTTCTCAAAAAATTAGCATATTGTGATAAAGTTCATTATTTTCTGTAATGTACTGATAAACATTAGACTTTCATATATTTTAGATTCAAATACACACAAGTGGAGTAGTTCAAGCCTTCTATTGTTTTAATATTGATGATTTTGGCATACAGCGCATGAAAACCCAAATGTCCTATCTCAAAAAATTAGCATATTTCATCCGACTAATAAAAGAAAAGTGTTATTAAAACAAAAAAAGTCAACTTTCAAATAATTATGTTCAGTTATGCACTCAATACTTGGTCGGGAATCCTTTTGCAAATGACTGCTTCAATGTGGCGCGGCATGGAGGCAATCAGCCTGTGGTACTGCTCAGGTGTTATGGAGGCCCAGGATGCTTCGATAGCGGCCTTAAGCTCATCCAGAGTGTTGGGTCTTGCGTCTCTCAACTTTCTCTTCACAATATCCCATAGATTCTCTATGGGGTTCAGGTCAGGAGAGTTGGCAGGCCAATTGAGCACATTAATACCATGGTCAGTAAACCATTTACCAGTGGTTTTGGCACTGTGAGCAGGTGCCAGGTCGTGCTGAAAAATGAAATCTTCATCTCCATAAAGCTTTTCAGCAGATGCAAACATGAACCCACTTTTGAACCAGAAACAGTGGCAGAAGCGCCTGACCTGGGCTACAGAGAAGCAGCACTGGACTGTTGCTCAGTGGTCCAAAGTAATTTTTTCGGATGAAAGCAACTTTTACATGTCATTTGGAAATCAAGGTGCCAGAGTCTAGACAGGACAGGAGTGACAACACACACACACACACACACACACACACAGGACAGGAGTGACAACACACACACACACAGGACAGGAGTGACAAAACACACTCAGGAAAGGAGTGACAGCACACACACAGGAAAGGAGTGACAGCACACACACAGGAAAGGAGTGACAACACACACACAGGAAAGGAGTGACAACACACACACAGGAAAGGAGTGACAACACACACACAGGAAAGGAGTGACAACACACACACAGGACAGGAGTGACAACACACACTCACACACATACACACACACACACACACGGCAGCAGGGATAACACACACACACACAGGAAAGGAGTGACAACACACACACACAGGACAGCAGTGATGACACACACAAACACACACACACACGACAGCAGTGATTACACACACACACACACACACACACACACACACACGTGACAGCAGTGATTACACACACACACACGACAGCAGTGATTACACACGCACACACGACAGCAGTGATTACACACGCACACACGACAGCAGGGATTACACATACACACACACACACACACACGACAGCAGTGATAACACACACGCAGGACAGGAGTGACCACACACACACACACACACACAGGAGTGACAGCACACACACACACACACAGGAGTGACAGCACACGCCCGGGACAGGAGTGACAACACACACACAGGACAGGAGTGACAACACACACTCACACACATACACACACACACGGCAACAGGGATAACACACACACAGGACAGGAGTGACCACACACACACACACACACACACACACACAGGAGTGACAGCACACGTCCGGGACAGGCGTGACAACACACACACAGGAGTGACAACGCGCACCCAGGACAGGAGTGACAACGCACACACGCGGGACAGGAGTGACAACGCACACACGCGGGACAGGAGTGACAACGCACACACGCGGGACAGGAGTGACAACGCACACACGCGGGACAGGAGTGACAACGCACACACGCGGGACAGGAGTGACAACGCGCACACGGGACAGGAGTGACAACGCGCACACGGGACAGGAGTGACAACGCGCACACGGGACAGGAGTGACAACACGCACACGGGACAGGAGTGACAACACGCACACGGGACAGGAGTGACAACACGCACACGGGACAGGAGTGACAACACGCACACGGGACAGGAGTGACAACACGCACACGGGACAGGAGTGACAACACACACACAGGAGTGACAGCACACACACAGGAGTGACAGCACACAGAACAGGGGAGACAACACACACAGGACAAGAGTGACAAAACATACACACAGGACAGGAGTGACAATACAGACAGGGCAGGAGCAACAACACACTCACAGTAGTGACAACGCGCATAAGACAGGAGTGACAACACAAGAAGTGGACAGAAGTGACAATATACTCACAGTAGTGACAACATACATAGGACAGAAGTGACACACACATCATCCTGGGACGCAAGTTTATTATGTTGCATATCTCTCCTCTGACCTTTCTCCTCACCTCCAAGGCTCGTCTTCAGACTCTTCACCTCTCCCCCTCCCATCTGGAGCTCGTCTCCCTCTCGTTTCCCTTCCAGCTAGCTGTTTACTTTCCTGGCTGTGGCTGTCCCTCTCTCTCCTAGCAGCATTCTATATAGTGTTCTGCTTCTCCCGAGGACTCCTCTTCTCCTGCAGGACGTCTGTTTTCACTTGATTGCACAAGTGAAACTTGATCACTGCACACAGGAACAGCCACGTGGTTGTCCTTCAGCATGATGTGCAGTGCAAGGGTTCTGACGCTACTGATCCCCGAACATGTAACAGTCTGTAGCCGTCCGCCCGCTCCACACAGACACAACACAGCAGGGTGCAGGGCGATGCGGCTGCAGTCTGGGGGCATAATGATTATGTTATGCGTGTGTGACTGTGGAGGGAACAGACTGGGGAGACCTGTGCAGCCATGTTAGGAATGCTAAAGACGGCTCTCCGGCCACCCGCCCCTTGCGAGGCTCCGCCCTAGGAACCTGCCTTTCCGGCCTTCCCAGAAATCCGGCCCTGGTCTAGAGGAAGACTGGGGAGAGGGAAATGCCAAAATGCCTGAAGTCCAGTGTCAAGTATCCACAGTCAGTGATGGTCTGGGGTGCCATGTCAGCTGCTGGTGTTGTTGGTCCACTGTGTTTTATCAAGGGCAGAGTCAATGCAGCTAGTTATCAGGAGATTTTGGAGCACTTCATGCTTCCATCTGCTGAAAAGCATTATGGAGATAAAGATTTCATTTTTCAGCACGACCTGGCACCTGCTCACAGTGCCAAAACCACTGGTAAATGGTTTACTGACCATGGTATTACTGTGCTCAATTGGCCTGCCAACTCTCCTGACCTGAACCTCATAGAGAATCTGTGGGATATTGAGAAGAGAAAGTTGAGAGACGCAAGACCCAACACTCTGGATGAGCTTAAAGAGACTCCGTAACAAAAATTGCATCCTGTTTTTTATCATCCTACAAGTTCCAAAAGCTATTCTAATCTGTTCTGGCTTACTGCAGCACTTTCTACTATGACAGTCTCTGTAATAAATCAATGTATCTTTCCCCTGTCAGACCTGTCGGCCTGTGTCTGGAAGGCTGCCAAGTTCTTCAGTGTTGTGGTTCTGATATGAACTCCCCCTTCCAGGCCCCTCTATGCACACTGCCTGTGTATTTAGATTAGAGCAGCTTCTCTCTTCTCTCTTATCTTTTACAAGCTGGATAAATCGTCCTCTGAGCTGGCTGGGCTTTCACATACTGAAGGATTACAGACAAGGGCAAAGCTGTTTGCAGGAAGAAAAGAGCAGCCTGAAACTTCAGTGCATGAGAGCAGAAGGGGGAAAGAAACAC
Organism: Hyperolius riggenbachi; assembly: GCF_040937935.1. Lineage (NCBI taxonomy): Eukaryota > Metazoa > Chordata > Amphibia > Anura > Hyperoliidae > Hyperolius > Hyperolius riggenbachi. Next base: position 103,957,730 of record NC_090657.1, read on the forward strand.
ACAAATGATCTCTTGAGATTCAAAAGGAAGGCTGTATACAGCCTGCTTGTGTATGGATGTATTTTCTATGTGTGGACATACTGTACATCAACCTACTTCCTGTTTTGGTGGCCATTTTGTTTGTTTATAAACAAACTTTTTAAAACTGTTTTTTAACACTTTTAATGCGGTGAGGAGCGGCGACATTGTGTCAGAGGGTAATAGGAGATGTCCCCTAACGCACTGGTATGTTTACTTTTGTGCGATTTTAACAATACAGATTCTCTTTAAGGCCGCTATCGATGGGCCTCCATAACACCTGAGCAGTGCCACAGGCTGATTGCCTCCATGCCACGCCGGCGCCGCATTGAAGCAGTTATTTCAGCAAAAGGATTCCCGACCAAGTATTGAGTGCATAACTGAACATAAATATTTGAAGGTTGACTTTTTTTGTTTTAAAAACACTTTTCTTTTATTGGTCGGATGAAATATGCTAATTTTTTGAGATAGGAAATTTGGGTTTTCATGAGCTGTATGCCAAAATCATCAATATTAAAACAATAAAAGGCTTGAACTACTTCAGTTGTGTGTATTTTAATCTAAAATATATGAAAGTCTAATGTTTATCAGTACATTACAGAAAATAGTGAACTTTATCACAATATGCTAATTTTTTGAGAAGATCCTGTATATATATATATATATATATATATATATATATATGTATGTGTGTGTGTGTGTGTGTGTGTGTGTGTGTGTGTGTGTATATATATATATATATATATATATATATATATATATATATATATATATATATATATATATATATATATATATGTATGTATATGTATATATGTATGTATATGTATATATGTATGTATATACAGTGGTGTGAAAAACTATTTGCCCCCTTCCTGATTTCTTATTCTTTTGCATGTTTGTCACACTTAAATGTTTCTGCTCATCAAAAACCGTTAACTATTAGTCAAAGATAACATAATTGAACACAAAATGCAGTTTTAAATGATGTTTTTTATTATTTAGTGAGAAAAAAAACTCAAAACCTACATGGAGCTGTGTGAAAAAGAAATTGCCCCTGAACCTAATAACTGGTTGGGCCACCCTTAGCAGCAATAATTGCAATCAAGCGTTTGCGATAACTTGCAACGAGTCTTTTACAGCGCTCTGGAGGAATTGTGGCCCACTCATCTTTGCAGAATTGTTGTAATTCAGCTTTATTTGAGGGTTTTCTAGCATGAACCGCCTTTTTAAGGTCATGCCACAACATCAATAGGATTCAGGTCAGGACTTTGACTAGGCCACTCCAAAGTCTTCATTTTGTTTTTCTTCAGCCATTCAAAGGTGGATTTGCTGGTGTGTTTTGGGTCATTGTCCTGCTGCAGCACCCAAGATCGCTTCAGCTTGAGTTGACAAACAGATGGCCGGACATTCTCCTTCAGGATTTTTTGGTAGACAGTAGAATTCATGGTTTCATCTATCACAGCAAGCCTTCCAGGTCCTGAAGCAGCAAAACAACCCCAGACCATCACACTACCACCAGCATATTTTACTGTTGGTATGATGTTCTTTTGCTGAAATGCTGTGTTACTTCTATGCCAGATGTAACAGGACACGCACCTTCCAAAAACTTAAACTTTTTGTCTCGTCGGTCCATAAGGTATTTTCCCAAAAGTCTTGGCAATCATTGAGATGTTTTTTAGCAAAATTGAGACGAGCCTTGATGTTCTTTTTGCTTAAAAGTGGTTTGCACCTTGCAGAGCCGGATTAAGGCTAAATGGGGCCCTAAGCAAAGTAACTGATTTGGGCCCCCCCATCATGTCGTAATAGAATCAGAAGATGCAGCTGCACAGCAATATGCCGCACACACCGGGCAGCCGAGCTACTGGTTGCTATGGGCAACAGCACGCTTTCCTCTGTGGGTGCACAATGCAGGGAATAGCAGCGGCAAAATGCAGAGTGAGAGATGAATGGTTGGGACATTTGCACTCAGGGGCTGGGGCACCCCTGTGAAGAGGGCGCCAGATATCACAGCAGCAGCACTTTCCCCCTGCATCTCCAGCCTGGCAATAGCAGAAAGCTCTGGACACCGCCAAACCGGAAGCCGTTCCCCAGACAGAATTACATAACCACCCCCACCACCGAACAACCAATTTCCTCCCAAACTAGACAGCCACCATGCAGCCTCCATCCCAGTGAATACGATAGTCCAGCAGAGAAGGCAGCCGCAGTGGGGGAGAATGACAGCACCAGATGAATCACATTCACCTATTGCGATCCAAGCAATAGAGGTCCCGTCATCCGGAGCCCATCTGTCTCCTCTAGAGTGCTGTCACTCTGTTACTACTACTATTACTACTTCCTACTTCCTGTCTGATCTGAGAATCAGAGCGAGCGGCTGCACTGTAGAAGAGACAGATGGGTTTCAGATGACGGGATCTCTATCGCTTGGATCATGGATAGGTGAGTGAGTGAGCATTTGCCATCTGCTGCTATCATTCTTGCTGCAGCTGTGGTTCTCTGTGGGAAGGGAGGGTGGAGTGGGCAGCGGCAAAGCGCACAGTAGCAGGAGGGGGACCTAGGAGGAGAGCCTGGCTCTGAAGACAATCAGCAGCGCACGGCATCATTTGACAAGACAAGACAAATAACATTTATATCGCGCTTTTCTCCTGGTGGACTCAAAGTGCCAGAGCTGCAGCCACTAGGACGCGCCCTATAGGCAGTAGCAGTGTTAGAGAGAGACTTGCCTACGGTCTCCTACTGAATAGGTGCTGGCTTACTGAACAGGCAGAGCTGAGATTCGAACCCTGGTCTCCTGTGTCAGCGGCAGAGCCCTTAAAGGGACTCCAAGCAGTGCCTGTGGATATGCCTTTAAGCATACCCACAACTAATTCATTACATCCTCACACCTACCAGCATGATGTTTGTAATTATATCCCCCTGGGTTCCTTATATTTCATTGCATCGTGCTGAATCGAGCTGCCAACTTTGGAGAAAAGTCGTCCTGTGGCCGTGATTTCGATCGCAAAAATATCAAAAACTAAAAGGCATAGAGCAGCCGTTTATATATCATTGGAAAGAGGAGAAAAAGAGCTTTAAAATGAAATGCATCTTTCCATAGTTGCTGCACTGCTCAGAGTCCCTTTAACCATTATACCTTCCAGCCACCGCTGACTTTGGAGAAAAGTCGTCCTGTGGCCGCGATTTCG
>NC_090657.1:103965935-104085493 GCF_040937935.1 Hyperolius riggenbachi
TTGCCAGGCCCAGCACATTCAGTGACTACCTGTGTGTGTAACAGGTGCACATTGTAATACCCATCACTGCATATACCTACTAACTGTTGTTCACTTCAGTGCACCCACCTACCTACGTGAGCGCACGCAGTGTTGATACACAGGTAGAAAAGAGGTGCACAGGACTTTCAGACTGAGTCACTCCGGAGTGCTCAAAGCCCAATGTAGTAACAGCACATCAGCAAACTGTAGAGATCCAAGCGGCTGGGCACATCCAGTAAAAAAAGACCTTTATTCAAAATTCCATTAAAAAGCACTACATGCAGGTACAGCAATCGTCAGCCAGGAAAGAGAGGACAAGCACATAAAGATGGTCTACAGCTGTTTCGCACTCGACTCAGGAGTGCTTCATCAGGACAAAGAGCCCCCCACAATGTTACCCCTTAAATACTTACAAACAATGGCGATCAGAAGGAGGAGGACGCCACCCAGAGCGCACCCACGGGCCTGACTAGAAGACTTCCGGGACGCCGTCTGCGTTCCAAATTGCGGAAGAGGAATGGCCGGAAGTGATCGTCCACACAAAACCCGGTCTCCAAGAGCGCCTGCGCAGTATAGCGCTTCGCACATCAATGTGAGGCTGCCTAGCCGGTTTTTGGATAGCCCCGCCCCTAACTATTCTATAGGCCGCTCAAAATAACCACCCGCCGCCCACCGCTATTACGCGTCTAGCGTGCAGTAAACAAAGTGTCCCCGCACATGCGGGGAAGCGGCAAAGCGTCCCTGGCAACCATACTCGGGCAAAACACCAGGGGGCCGACCTACAAGAAATATAGGAGGTTACAATATAGGAAATTACGGGGGTAAATGTAAAAGCTACCAAGTTAAAAATCTAATTGCACATTGAACAGGTCTACCTGACCAAGGTGGACGATCCCACTTGCAGGTGTAGCTAGGGACAACCTCCTCCTTTCTGCCAACAACCTACAAGAGATAAAAAGGGGAAGAAGAAAAATAAGGGAGAGAAGAAATTAAATCAGATCAGAAAGTAAAATTAAAAACAACCTAAAATAGTAATCATATCAGCAGGTACACAGCAAAATCACAGGAAAACTGACAGGTCATTTCGTTCATTTAGGCCTAGTGGGCCAACTGCCTCAAAGAAGGAGATCCAATAGCTCTCCCTCCGTTGTAATTTTCTCAACCAATTACCACCCCTAGAATCTCTATTTACTACCTCCAGGCCAAAAAATCTGAGCTGTGAAGCATCCCCTGCATGCACAGTATTCATATGTTCCATGACTCTCGGGCTCCCTTTTGCCCGCGGGTTCCCCAAAGATCTACAGTGTTCCTGATATCTATCTTGCATCATACGTGTAGTTAGTCCTATGTAAATAAATTGGCATGGGCATATTAAAGCATAGATTATCCCCTTGGTTTTGCAATTGATAAACTCCCTAAATTTAATGCTTTTTCCAAATCTATGGAATTCCCTGCCAGTTACCAAAAAGTTACAACAGGAGCAAGAGTTACATCTATAATTCCCCGGGGCTCTAGCTCTTCCCAACCAATTCTGGGTTTTAATGCTAACAAACTCACTATGTGACAGTTGATCTTTAAGGTTAGGGACTTTTTTGTAGGAAATACACGGGATCTGACGACACTTTTCTGCTAATAGCCGGTCCTCCTGTAAGATCCACCAATTATTTTTTATGGACTTTTTGATTTTTTCAAACATGGGCGAGTATGTAAAATGCATGAAAAATCTATCTTGGGACTTTTTTACCCTAGGGGCCAACAAAGATTCTTTATTTTTGTTCGCTGCTTTTTGAAAAGCCTCCCCAATGATCTCATCACTATAACCTCTCGCAATCAGTCTCCCTCTAAGTAACTCAGCCTGATTTAAGAAATCTTCCATAGTAGTTGCATTCCTCCTCAAACGGAGAAATTGACTAAAAGGGAGAGATCTGATGGTTGAGGGGGGATGGTAACTGGAAGAGTGCAAAATGGAATTCACTGCTGTTTGCTTCCTGTAGGTATCAGTGATAACAGAACCCCTGTTTACATCAATGTTTAGATCTAAGCGCACGCAGTGTCACTGAGCCTGTCCGGTTCCTGTCTGTGTGTGACAGGTGCACATTGTAATACCCATCACTGCATATACCTACTAACTGTTGTTCACTTCAGTGCACCCACCTACCTAAGTGAGCACACGCAGTGTCACTGAGCCTGTCCGGTACCTGTCTGTGTGTGACAGGTGCACATTATAATACCCATCACTGCATATACCTACCTGACAGTCACTGGTGTTCTATCATTGAGCTACCACAGCCCGGCAACCATATGGGCTTGAAAACCGCCACGGCCTGCACTCTGGCCATGGTGCGCACCTGTCCAGCATGGCCGCCACTACACAAATAGTTGTTTGCGGTGTGTTACACAGTGAGTTTGGTGTGTCAGTGTGAAGCAGTACTCTAATTACACTCCCTGATTGATGTATACACATGCAAGATGTTTTAAAGCACTGGGCTTGAAAACCGCCACGGCCTGCACTCTGGCCATGGTGCGCACCAGTCCAGCACGGCCGTCACTACACAAACAGCTGTTTGCGGTGCGTTACACAGTGAGTTTTGTATGTCAGTGTGAAGCAGTACTCTAATTACACTCCCTGATTGATTTATACACATGCAACATGTTTTAAAGCACTTTAGGCCTGCAATTTAGCATTCAATGTGATGTCTGCCCTTAAAACGCTGCTTTGCGTCAAATCCAGATTTTTCCCCGGGACTTTTGGCATCTATCCCACTCTGCCATCCCCCACTCCAGGTGTTAGACCTCTTGAAACATCTTTTCCATCACTTTTCTGGCCAGCATAAGGGTTTCTAGTTTTCAAAGTTCGCCTCCCCATTGAAGTCTATTGCGGTTCGCGAAAGTTCGTGCGAACTGAACTTTTGCGGAAGTTCGCGAACCCGGTTCACGAACCGAAAATCGGAGGTTCGGGCCATCTCTAAATATTAGCTCTAAATTGGTCCTGCATTATCTATGGAGCAGAACGTCCAATTTTTCATGCAGGTCCACCAAGTTGTGTAGCCACTGAGGATTGTGAAATACATGTGGGGATAATGTGATCATAAATACGAATGGCTACTGGGCAAGCCTGCCATACCCCAAGGGACTAGTGTAGGAATTATTAACATAAAAAACATCCCCCCACCGTAATCTCCAATCACTTGCAGGAGCAGAGGCTGGCTCGCCAAGTCGCAATCAGCTAAAAAGTGCTTTTAGCTGGATGAGATGACAAGAATACACAAGCCCCTCCGCTGAACATCTCCACTGCTTGCATGGGGGCTTGATGAAGTCAGAGTGTAGGACCAACGTACAGCCAATAAACAGGCAGCATAACAATAAATAAGAGACTCTCCATATTGATGCATACCCATTTAACTGGATGCATTAAGTTCCATTAACCCCTTGCCAGCATACAGAAAGATGGAACTGTGGCTGGTTTGGGAAATCATAAAGAATCCTTGATTGAAAATTACTTATTTTTATTCATTGTGCCGAGCTGAAAATATTCAAGAGACTTTTTTTTCTTTCCCTGCCATCTATTTAAAACCGCAAGGGTAAAATCAGGCAAATCTACTTATGCTTCATATTAAAGAGCTTTGAAAGGATGTGGAGAAATTACTTTTTTTTTATATGGCAGTGAATTAGCGGATGCTATTACACTGTCTAGTTAGGATTTTATGGCCAATGTAAAAAAGATCTTTGCTCAAAGTCATTACATGCATTCTGGCAAAGGTTTATATGGGAGGCTTGAATGCTAAATTATATCTACATTTGCAGAATTACTGTTTAAATTCCGTATAATTCAAGCCCACTGCAGGCAGATGTGTTTTCCTAGATCCATTTTAGCAATCATTGGCTAAACTTGCTGTTATTTATCTATGAGTTCTGTGATTAACTGCTGCCGTATGAATCAGTGATAAAGCAGGTGCTCAGATAGCCACTTCCTGCACTGCAGATTATCATTGCTACAGGCTGCTGTTTCTGTCTGTGCCTGTTACCTTACAGTCTGAACAGCAGGATGATGCAATCCAAGCAGCGAGTCACTTCCACATCGCATGAAACTAAAGACCTGTACACAAATTGTAGATGAAAGTTGTCAATAACGACAGTCTCTGCTGATAATCCTGCATGTGTACAGCAGCCGCTGACCACTGCCCAGCCAGCAATCTGGGCCGATCAATGCGGGAGAGTGACAGCTGTTAGCTTTGTTCTCCCAGCTCGCCCCACCCACTAGGTGACAACACATCTGCGCCGCTCTGTCAGACCCCTGTAACCACCCCCTCCCTGACATTGTAAGAGCCCAGTCTTTACAACCTCTGCCCAGCAATGGGGCCCCGATCCCCATCAAGCGACATCAATCTAGTGTGTGTAGAGGCCTCAATTCCTTAATCACAGATTCTTCTTATAAAATCAGATTTTTGAAGAAAATATTTGAAGCTAAAATAAAATCACATTTTAGATGGGATGTTTATAGGTGAGGCTTATATTAACTATGATAAGAATATTGCATACTCTCTGCCACAAGCGGAACCACTGGAACTGCAACAGGGCAACAACCTCTTACCCTTACTACCTCCATCTGATACAGGGCTCCCTCTGCAGAGTGTTACTGTGACCACACTCGTTATGGGTGGTGTGTGTGTGTGTGTGTGTGTGTGTGTGTGTGTCTGTCTGTCTGTATGGGTGGTTGGGGCCTTTTGGGTAAGAGGAAGAGTCCTGGTGGTCTCATTTGTAATATGATCCCTGGCATATGGGCCCTCTGGCACCATGGGAGGTGTAAGAGAGCGCAAACATGGTAGGATATCAATGGCCTATTGTGGGCCCCAGCAAAACGTATTCTCATCCCTAAAAAAAAAAAGCCCCAGAGAAAGCCAAAAGAAGAAACCTGAATCAACAGAAAAATTGCTTCCAGTGCGGTCACCAAAGAATATTAAATACTGCATCTTCACTGCAAAACAAGAGCACACCCACACTGCAAACATCAAAGGCTTACCAGTTACTAACAACCCAAGTTATAAGCTTGTATGCTCTCTGTGTACTGCTCCAGTCACTGTGCTACCATATGTCCCCAGGTGGGCTTCACACAGAAAATTGTAATTAAATAAAGAGCAGCATACTAAATGTAGACTTCTTAATTTAATTTCACACTCAAACAGTATGATAAAAATATACACATAAGTCAACAAGATAAAAAAAAAAACTGAATAAAAATGTAAAACTTAAATTGTAGGTACTGAATTTTCAGGATCCTTTAAGCCAAGTGAATCCAAGCACAATTGCCATATCTAAAATCAGTGCTGCTTGCTCTCCACGCAACCAGTTTAGCTCCTATGAGTGACTGTGAAATGAAAATAAAGAGGAACTGTCGCGAAAATCTTAAAATTTAAAATACATACAAATAAGAAGTACATTTCTCCCAGAGTAAAATGAGACAAATTACTTTTCCCTTATGTTGCTGTCACTTACAGTAGGTAGTAGAAATCTGACATTACCGACAGGTTTTGGGCTAGTCCATCTCTTCATGGGGGATTCTCAGCATGGCCTTTATTCTTTATAAAGATATTTCCCTGAAAATGATTAATACTAAGATGCTGGCCAGCCTCCCTGCTCACTGCACACTATTTTGGCAGTTGGATGGAGCAACTGCCATTCACTAAGTGCTTTTAAAAATTAAGAAAACCCTGAGAAACCCCCTATGAGAAGATGGGCTAATTCAAAATCTAGTAATGTCAGATTTCTATTACTTACTGTAAGTGACAGCAAAATAGGAGAAAAGTAATTTATGGCTCATTTTACTCTGGGAGAAATGTACTATTTGTATGTGTTTTAAATTTTAAAGAAAACTTGTAACAAAAAAAACCTCCCCTGGGGGGTATTCTCCTCGGGTGGGAGAAGCCTCCGGATTCTACTGAAGCTTCCCCCATCCTCCTCGGTCCCACGGCGGCGGTGATAAAGCTCCCCGAACAGCGGGGATGTAAATATTTACCTTCCCGGCTCCAGCGCAGGTGCAGTATCGTCTCTCCGCTCGGAGATAGGCGTATATAGCCAATCGCTGTCGGTCCGTTTTACTGCGCAGGCGCAAGTCTTCTGCACCTGCGCTGTAGAGAGGACCCCACAGAGATCGGCTATTTTCGCCTATCTCCGTGCGGAGAGCCGCAACAGCGCCCCTGCTGGAGCCAGGAAAGGTAAATAAATCAGCGCTTCTCAGCGCTTGTCAAGGGAGAATTGCCGGACACTAGAGATGGCCCGAACCTCCGATTTTACGTTCGCGAACCTACCGCGAAAGTTCGGGCGAACCACAATAGACTTCAATGGAGAGGCGAACTTGAATATTTAGAAAAAATTATACTGGCTAGAAAAATGATGGAAAAGATGTTTCAAGGTGTCTAATATCTGGAGGGAGACATGGTTGAGTGGAATAGACATCAAAAGTGCCAGAAAAAAAATCTGGATTTGACACAAAGCAGTGTTTTAAGGTCAGAAATCTAATTTGATGTTCAATTGCAGGCCTACACTGCTTTACAACATCAGGAAGTGTAATCCTCCTTCCTCCCTTTCTCCCTCCTCCGGAACAGGAGGGTCTTGTCTTCCAGGGAATTGTAGGATTTTAAAAGCCAGCTTACATACCTTGGCTGGGAATTGAACCCAGGTCTTAGTGCTTGGTAGGCAGCTTTCTTCACCACTATACCACCACCAACACTACATGCTGAAGCCAGCCTAGCATGTACCATTATGATATAGCCAAGAGAAAAATGAGCTTGCTTAGGGATTTGTAGGATTTCAAAAGCCAACTCACATGCATTGGCTAGGAATTGAACCCAGGCCTACCGCATGGTAGGCTTCTATCCTAACCATTATACCACCAACACAACACACTACAATGCTACATGCTGAAGCCAGCCTAACATGTACCATTATGATATATCCAAGAGAAAAATGAGCTTGCTTAGGGATTTGTAGGATTCCAAAAGCCAACTCACATACATTGGCCAGGAATTGAACCCAGGTGTAAGGCTTGGTGGTGTATTCTCCACAGTCAGCATGCAACGCATGAGCTGGCGTGGAGGAGGTACACACACTAGCACAAGGAAACAGGCTATCCCTAGTATAGTGGAGGGGAGGACTGACTCCAATAGGAGATTGTGGCGCACAGAGCCGGTGCAGATCTGACAGCCACAAACAATGCTTTCGTTATAACGTCTCAGCGCAAAGTAGCGCTGAGCGTATAAACCAGAACTGAGGAGATCAGGACAGGAAGACAAAATGAACGCTTGCTAGCTAGCGGCTACTTAGCGACAGCAAGCGTCCAAAACCAGACAGACTGGAATGAGGCAGCCAATGCGATGCGGCGATGGCGTGCCTCACAAAGACAGGACAGGATAGTCAGAAAATAGCAGGATTAAGATAGATGAACGTAACACAGATAAATATACAATAAGTATGTTTTCCTAGTGTATTACAATTACAGCTATCAATGAAACTATTTGTAACGTCTGACTAACATATGTATATATCGGCAATGAACCGATATATGACATAAGCAGGAACGCTGACTAGGAATGGAGTAACACAGGGAACAGGACTCAGAAGGATTCGCTATCTCTTCGCAGAGATGAACGCAATCCACAAACGGTAACAGAACAGGATTCAGAAGGATTCGTTATCTCTTCGCAGAGATGAACGCAATCCACAAACAGTAACAGAACAGGATTCAGAAGGATTCGTTATCTCTTCGCAGAGATGAACGCAATCCACAAACTGTAACAGGACAGGATTCAGAAGGATTCGTTATCTCCTCGCAGAGATGAACGCAATCCACAAACGGTAACAGAACAGGATTCAGAAGGATTCGTTATCTCTTCGCAGAGATGAACGCAATCCACAAACAGAACCAGGAGCAGGGTAACTACCTCAGCACGGGTGGTCACGGTACGCGCAACCTACCAAAACGTGCTGGAAAGCTGACTAACTGCACACAGGATATAAACAGTTCGTGTACGTATACATCAGCGACACTGATGTATCAACGTAACACAAATACAAGGAAAATAATAAACGTGCTGGTATGCATATATATTGGCAATGAACCAATATATGATGCAAAGACCAGCAAAGTATCTTTAGAACAAGAAACACGATCGAGGGCTGAAGCGACAGCAAGACAGGCTTAAGCTGAAGCTATGAAAACCCAAGGAAACCCTGCAGGAAGCAGATCTTTATACTGAGGTCATCCAATGGGAGCAGACATGCAGATTCCCACACAGGTGAATGATAATCAGTCACAAGCTGACAGCAGGGAAAGACAGACAAAGCTATGCAGTTTGCATGGAAATAGATCAGAACTGCCTGAGCTGCAGCACTACTACTTCCAGCAACAGCTGCTGCAGCAGCGATCATCACACCAGGCCTACCGCGTGGTAGGCTGCTATCCTAACCATTGTACCACCAACACATTGGTACATGCTGAAGCCAGCCTAGCATGTACCATTATGATATATCCAAGAGAAAAATTAGCTTGCTTAGGGACTTGTAGGATTTCAAAACCCAACTCACATACATTGACCAGGAAGCGAAATCAGGCCTACCGTGTGGTAGGATGCTATCCACACCATTATACCACCAACACTACATGCTGAAACTTCTTGGAGCAGACTTCCTTCCTCCCTCCAAAAGACACACATGCATCCCCATAAAATCATTCAACAGCAACTGTGTGCACAGTCTTTGTGGTACACAGTCTCTGCGGCACAATTGGTTAGCGTGTTTGGCTGTTAACTGAAAGGTTGGTGGTTTAAGCCCACCCAGGCATGGCCTTGCCTTTTGTGTTCAACAGTTGTCCGAAGAGAACCCCAGATAGCCATATAGATTCATCTCTTTCTCTCTCTCTCTCTAGTAGGGATGGTCACTGCTTTCCGCGGAATTGTATTTTCCGCAATTTGGGGCGGAAATTGGTCATTCCATTCCGTATGGTCGGAACAGAATTGCTTTTTCAATCCGTCAGAATTCCGAAATTGCCTGTGAAATTCTGCCGGTATCCGTTGATGGTTTTAAAGTGAAAATTCACTTCAATGGCATCAAGTCCGAGAGAGAGAGAGAGAGCGCTCATTTTTCTCTTGAGTATATCACAATGGTACATGCTAGGCTGGCTTCAGCATGTAGCATTGTAGTGTGTTGTGTTGGTGGTACAATGGTTAGGATAGCAGCCTACCACGCGGTAGGCCTGGGTTCAATTCCTAGCAAAGGTATGTGAGTTGGCTTTTGAAATCCTGCAAATCCCTAAGCTAGCTCATTTTTCTCTTGGATATATCATAATGGTACATGCTAGGCTGGCTTCAGCATGTAGCATTGTAGTGTGTAGTGTTAGTGGTATAAGGGTTAGGATAGCAGCCTACCACGCGGTAGGCCTGGGTTCAATTCCTGGCCAATGTATGTGAGTTGGCTTTTGAAATCCTGCAAATCCCTAAGCAAGCTCATTTTTCTCTTGGATATACCATAATGGTACATGCATGTAGTGTTGGTGGTGGTATAGCGGTGAAGAGAGCTGCCTACCAAGCACTAAGACCTGGGTTCATTTCCCGGCCAAGGTATGTACGCTGGCTTTTGATCCTACAATTCCCTGGAAGACAAGACCCTCCTCCGGAGGAGGAGGAGGAGGGAGGAGGGAGGTGTGGTGGGGGGGGCAATATAAGGAATACCAATCAGCCAGAAGCAAGCTAACAAGCCTACAAGAGCCTAACTAAGCTTTCCCTAGCAGAGTCTGTCAGCAGCTGTCCCTTAATGAATTACTGTAGGCAGACGAGTGAGAACCTTGCCTTTTATAAGGGGGGGGGGGGCTCCAGGAGTGAGTGTACTCTGATTGGGCACAATGTGCCTGCTGACTGTGATGTAGAGGGTCAAAGTTGTTATTAATGGAGCAGTATGAGGGTGAATCGAACTTCTGCAAAAGTTCGCCTTCGCCGGCAAACGCAAACCACCTAAAGTTCGCCTGGAACCGTTCGCGGGTGAACCATTCGGGGCATCTCTACTGGACACTTTGGGGGAGCCAGCGCTGGATTGCCTACAGCTACAGGGGAGGGGGAAGCCTCATTGGGACCCTGAGGCTTCCCCCTCCCGAAGTGAGTACCCCCCAGGGGAACTTTTTTTGTTACAGGTTCTCTAAGATTTTCGCAACCAATCCTGTAAGAAGCAGTATACACAGTGTGCTTCTCCTTTCTATGTTTATACCAGGACAGCAGTGCTATTCCTGTGAGAGTAATTGGTAGTACAGTGACTGGAGTGCCATCTCGTGAGCATACAACCTTATATCTTGGGTTGTTAGTGACCGGTAAACCTTTGATGTTTCCAGTGAGGGTGTGCACCTGTTTTGCTGTGAAGACACTGTGAATATCTGTGTGTGCTGGAAGACATTTTTATACAAATTTGGGACTACAAATAGTAGTTCCCTTTTAGCAACAGACCTACATTTTTTTAAATTTTTTTGTAATTATATAGTAGAGCTTTTTTTTTTGACAGTGCTGGTGTCTTATGTTTTACCTCTGAATTAAGCAGCACTGCTGCAAGCAATCCTGTTGTGTTCTGTCTCATACCAGGTGTGAATTGGAAACAGAAGTGAACATTCTTCCCAATCCCATTACCAACCCAAGAGAAGCCTCATAACTTGGGGTCACTCATTTGAGAACATAAGTGATAAAGCAAACTTGGCCTGAATAAATCAAATTAAATCAGAAGCCCAAACACTTCTTGTACTACAGACTGCCATTCCTACAGGCTTCAATCTTTTCAAACAAATTCAATCTGTGCCTCCTTTGCAGTCTGAACAGTGGGATGATACAATCCGAGAAGCCGCAACAGTTCCATCCACAGAGAGCAAAGCTCAGTTCTGTTGCTTCTGATCATGTGAATAAATCACGTATAAAATAACTAGTCAAGAGCACAGGCCCAGTCCAATCCTGTACCACAGACTGTCATTGCAATCGTCAGCAACCTCCTCAGAGAGATTCAGTCTGTGACTTCCACTTACAGTATAAGTACAAGCAGAAGAAGGAAAGGTGGTTTCAAAATGATCACTTTTGTGTTCTTTAGGATTTTTTTTTATCACAAGTAAAAAGTGACTGATTTAGTTTTCTTTTATCACAACCCACCTCATTTGAATTAAAGAACTATCTTGTACTAAGAAGTGATGATATTTAATTGGTGTATTTTAAGAGTCAAGTTGTTATCAAATTACTACGAAGAGGATTTTACAATTTTAAAAAGAGGTTAGCAGGGAATTTGTCATGCTTATGTCATATTCACTGCATGTGTGATGGGAAGAAGACCAGAAATTGGGCCTTGCATTTGTGAGCATGCGTCTGCTGAGGGTATAAAACAGTAAGCCATAGTAACTGCCTCAGATCTACAACACTTTATCCACAGCACCCTTTCAAGTCACTCGGTGCTGCCGTGACGTACACGTGAAATACAGTAACATTTGAATATGTCAGAGTCCCGATGATGCAGATATCCTGTAAACCCCTCCCAATTCTCCTCACGGCATTGTAGTAGGTGGAAAGAGCTGCAGAACTCTTAAGCACCTCAGAGGAAAGTGATTGCATTGCCATTCATTACATCCAGGGAAAGGAAGGAGTCTGTCAATGTGATGTACAGCTAAAAGAGAATTTTATATGAAAAAAAAATTATGTAGGAGGCATCTGTATGTAGCAAGCATAGCTTTTATTGAGAATAGTTTTGGGGGTTCTGCCTCACATATCCCAACAGAATTTAGCAAACCCTTTAAAGAGGAGATTAAAGAAACTGACACACAGCAATGAGTGGAGCAGTCAGTGAAAACCACTTCAACCATCTAATCGTGTGCAAAGGAATCCCTATAGTTATTACACCTTTCTGGAAAGATTAAAAGGAAAAAATTAATATACACACACACACATATATATATATATATATATATATATACACACACACACACACACACACACACACACACACACACACACACACACACACACACACACACACACACACACACAGTGGGATGCAAAAGTTTGGGCAACCTTGTTAATCATAATTTCCCTGTATAAATTATTGGTTGTTACGATAAAAAAATGTGAGGTAAATATATCATATAGGAGAAACACACAGTGATATTTGAGAAGTGAAATTAAGTTTATTGGATTTACAGAAAGTGCGCAATAATTGTTTAAACAAAATTAGGCAGGTGCATAAATGTGGGCACTGTTGTCATTTTATTTATTCCAAAACCTTTTTATTTATTCCAAAAACTAATTATTGGAACTCAAATTGGCTTGGTAAGCTCAGTGACCCCTGACCTAAATACACAGGTGAATCCAATTATGAGAAACAGTATTTAGGGGTCAATTGTAATTTTCTCTGAAAAGTAGCAACATGAGGGTCTCAAAACAACTCTCAAATTACCTGAAGGAAAAGATTGTTCACCATCATGGTTTAGGGGAAGGATACAGAAAGCTGTCTCTGAGATTTCAGCTGTTTGTTTTCACAGTTAGGAACATATTGAGGAAATGGAAGACCACAGGCTCAGTTAAAGTTAAGGCTCAAAGTGCAGGCCAAGAAAAATCTTGGATAATCAGAAGCCACGAATGGTGAGAACAGTCAGTCAACCCACAGACCAGCACCAAAGATCTACAACATCATCTTTCTGCAGATGGAGTCACTGTGCATCGTTCAACCATTCAGCGCACTTTACACAAGGCTATGCTGTATGCAAGAGTGATGCAGAGGAAGCCTTTTCTCTGCCCGCAGCACAAACAGCCGCTTGAAGTATGCTAAAGCACATTTGGACAAGCCATCTTCATTTTGGAAAAAGGTGCTGTGGACTGATGAAACTAAAATTGAATTATTTGGACATAACAAGGGGCGTTATGCATGGAGGAAGAACAACACAGCATTGCAAGAAAAACACCTGCTACCTACAGTAAAATATGATGGTGGTTCCATCATGCTGTGGGGCTGTGTGGCCAGTGTATGGACTGGGAATCTTGTCAAAGTTGAGGAATGCATGGATACCACTCACTATCAGCAGATTCTGGAGACCAATGTCCAGGAATTAAAGACTAAGCTGAAGCTGCGCCAGGGCTGAATCTTTCAACAAGACAATGGGCATGATTCACAAAGATTTTTCACCCGTTTTCCTCTGTTTTCACTTTATCTATGTTACATTTTTAAGCTCCCAAAGGTCAAAAATATAATATAATTAAGGTAAGAAAAGTAATATTGAAATGAAGTTAATCAGGAACAACTTACTTTGAGTGATTATTTTGCTTGTAAGTGTGCTGAAAGATTATTTTTATCCCTTAGGTGATAAATAAGTCATGTTTGAGAAGTTTTGTGAATAGAGCTCAATGACCCTAAACACTGCTCAAAATCCACTAAGGCATTCATGCAGAGGAACAAGTACAACGATCTGGAATGGCCATCTCAGTCCCCAGACCTGAACATAATTGAAAATCTGTGGTGTGAGTTAAAGAGAGCTGTCCATGCTCGGAAGCCATCAAACCTGAAAGAACTAGAGATGTTTTGTAAAGCAGAATCCAGACTCTCATTGGAACCTACAGAAAGCGTTAGAGGCTGTAATTTCTGCAAAAGGAAGATCTACTTAATATTGATTTCATTTATTTTTTTGTGGTGCCCAAATGTATGCACCTGCCTAATTTTGTTTAAACAATTATTGCGCACTCTCTGTAAATCCAATAAACTTCATTTCACTTCTCAAATATCACTGTGTGTGTCTCCTATATGATATATTTACCTGACATTTTTATTGTAACAACCAACGATTTATACAGGAAAATTAATAAGGTTGCCTAAACATACGTGTGTGCGCGTGCGTGCATTGTTTCATTTCAGTTTACAGTCTGCTATGCATTTCTTAAAGAGCCTGTGTGCTAGAATAGCCAAGGAGACCAGCTTCTTAAACTGTCTCCAACCAGCTGTGCTGCAGTCCCACTTTCCCCTTCATCATCTGACATCAAACTGCAGGAGATGGGGACATGAGGACAAGGAAGGTGTCATGAGACTGAAGCAAGGGGGAGAACAGGGACTATAGTGACTACTGACACAGATATAATGAAAACTGTTTCTCTATGCTGCTCTACATAGAGGTAGCATGGGCGTATGAAGGGTACATGGCATTACTGGGGGTATATGGCTATACAGGGGGAAAATGGCACTATGGAGAGGGGGGGGGGGGGGGTTGGCTACATCTTGGGATCTTGGGTAGCATGGTCATTGCTATGAGAGTTGGGTGGGGAGGGGTGTTGAGGGTGGAACACTTGTTCTGGAGTGTGTGTTTGGTGGGGAGGGGGTATTCATACTGCCTGAACTGGTATAGGGGAGGGGTAGCATGGTGTCCACACTTTTAAACTTTGTATATAACCTTTGGCAGACCGGCCTCTAGCTGTGGGGGTCACTACAGTGATGGGTAAATGTAGGCAATGACCCCATCATACTTTTTCAGAGAAGGGGGGGGGGGGGAATATTTGTTGCTGACTCCTTTCAATGTTTAGTGATAACTTCAGGAGGAGGCCAGTGAACTTACCAGTATGTTTAAATGTAGTAGAAAACTGACACAAACATGGACAAAGCATTAAACTGCATGCAGGTAGCCAATAGCTAGGATTTGAACCTGGGACTCTAGCGCTCCATGTGTGCACACACTGAGCTGCCGACCTTGTCACTTTTAAAAGTACTTGCTCAGAATCCAAGACACTGAGAGGCTCAGTCTGTGCCTTCTCACTTGCAGTCTGAAAGACGGGATGATGCAATTTAAAGTTCAGCCCCTATAGGCTGTTGTATCAAATTATGTGATGAAAATTTCAAAACAATGTTTTAGCTTTAGAAGCAGGGCCAGATTTAAGCCAATGACACATAGGCCATGGCCTAGGGCACCACAGGATCAAGAGTGGGTGGGCAGCAGGCTATACTGGGGCGGGGGGGGTCACCTGGCTACCTATACTGGAGGGGGGGGGGGGGTCATCAGGTATCTATATGGAAGGCTGATGGTTATCTGGCTTCTTATACTAGAACGAAGGGGGGGGGGGGATGGGTCATAAGGCTACCTATACTGGAGGGAATGGGGGAGGGGTCATCATGCTATCTAAACTGGAGGGAGGGGAGGGTTATCTGGCTACCTATACTAGAGGGAAGGCTCACCAGGTTACCTACACTGGAAGGGTGGGAAAGGGGTAATCTGGCTACCTATACTGAAGGGGGACGGCTGATGCTGATAGTGGCCTTGGGCGGTAAAGAGTACAAATCCAGCCCTGTCTAGAAGCTAAATTTCATAATGAAATGTAATAGAGTGCTTGGAGCACTACTGTTAGATGATATATGTAGATCTGTGCCTCTAGGCTTGAATACTTACTAGAATGAAAGTACGCATTAGACCACCAGTAGAGTGGCTCTGGGTGGGCCAGCTAGAGCATGAGGCCTGGCTTGTGTAGCAATGGCAACCCCTATTCCTAAGTAGTGGAGGAACTTCTATAGAATACTCAATATTTTTGATAAAATACTAGAAAACTAAATTCACGCCAATAGAAATCTCATATTCCTTGCCTTGTCTCAGAAGCCCTGCCACCCATTCACTGCTTTCCTTATTTGTGTATCATTCTTGCTAACAATATAGCAGCAAGGGGTTAATTATTGGGTGAAAAAAAAATGACAATCAGAAAAAAACCACTCCAATTTTTCCACTCATCAAGCAAGCAAGTCAAGTGTCTGCTCTCAGTGTGCCCTGATGTGCATAATACATGTGACTGGCAGAGAACATTAGGTACCCAAAGCTAATGCCTGTAGGAGACTGACTGCAGTAGCTTGACAATGCACAGATGCAAGAGAGACTATGCAGCCAGCACAGTGTGCTATAAAACACATGGCTGATTGATCTATAATGGTGTGTTGAACATAAAAGTCTTAATTTAACATTTTACCATTCATCAGTTCTCAATGAATATGGTAAAAGATACAATAATCGACCAGCCTCATGATTATAAAGTATTTCACAGTAGCCACAGTGCATCCCTTCAACCACAATAATACAAACACACTGGAAAACGGATGTCTGCCCAAGGGGATTCTTTGCCTACCAGTTGGTGTATTAGCAACCTGCCGTTACACCTGTTACTTGGAGATCAACACATGTAATACCTTGCTCTTTCAGCATTGCGGCATCAACAGGTCGACTTTTAGAATGAGAATTGCTCTGCTGGACATCTTTAACTTTAGGATTTTTGTTGTTGTTGATGGCGGGGGGGGGGGGGGGGGGAGAGGGGGGTGAGTTGTGCTCTAGCTTGGCTGCAGATAGAGAAGATACCCATGTTGAGTTCTGCAGCAGCTTGTAAGTGTGGTCTGGTGAAGGGAGTACCATGTGTGAGCTGGTGGTTTTCAGCTAGTGCCTATCATAATAATGTTGTCCTTTACTAGGATAACGCACAATAGAGGAGAAGAGGCACTCAGGGTGGATAAAACTGTGGTATCCACCGTGGGCACCTCTTCACCCCTATTGTGCAAGCTCCACCTCCCCCTGCCAAGGGGGGGGGGGGGGGTAAATGGACTACAGTGGCCTAGCCACCTGCAGTACCATTTTTTTTTTAAGAGTGCGACCACCCTGCATCCAGCTACACCTGGAGCACCCAGGTGGAGACAGGAGTGTGCTCTCCACCTGCCTCTTGTGGTAGGCTGCCCCTTTCGACAACCAACCCTTGTGAGTATATTTCTTCTGATTCTTCCTATGTGGATATTGAGTGACATATTGTGCCTATTGGGTTTCCATTGTCTGTGTTCTTTTTAAGGTGCGTTCTACACCTTATCCTTCTCTCGATTTACTAGGATAAAGGACAATGGAAAATGGTGCCAAGAGTGAGTAAGGACTGTTGTCACAAGTAGCAGTAATTTAAAGAGGCACCCCAAAGTAGTAGTTATATGTTCCTTCAAATGTCCCACTGCAGCTGCTCCAAAGATGTATCCTTTTCATCCAATGCAATCTATACCAGTCACTCAGCAGCGCTCAAGTGATTTACATCAGGATGCTACCATACACTTCTTCCACCTCCAGAGATCCCACATAGGTTCCTTATGTACCTAGGAGTGCAACTCAGTGCACAAAACAAGCAGAAGGGGATTCTCTCAGTGGAAAAGTTCCAAAGACACTTTATTTGAGTAAAAGTTTTTCAGGAATACAGCAAATGACACTCACATTCCAAGGGTGCTACTCTCAGTAGGGACCCACCCTCCAGGCTAATACACTTCCCACTCAATGTGGTACTCTATTTGGTATACTTGCGATCAGGGGCGTAGCTAGAGATGACTGGGCCCCATAGCAAAAAAATGTTATGGCCCCCAACCCCCCCACCACCACCACCTTCCTTCCCTACGGACCTCGGACCTCCCACCCAAACATTCCTCCAGGACCCTCCACCCCAACATTCCACACCCCTCTAAGTATCCAGGTCTATAGGTGTCCCCAGTTTAGGTAGTAGTCAGGGGCGTAACTAGAAAATCACTGGGCCCCCTTGTGGCAACAGCAATTTAAACTAAATACTGTACAAACGTTTTAACTCATACATGAACATTATGGAAAATCCAAGTTGAAAATAAACTGTGAAGATAAACAATTTCATCCATCCTACTCCTGAAAAATAAATTCATTTTTTTACAACCTCCCAGTTTTATTTTCTGTTTTAAAAAGCTAAAAAAGTAGGTTTAATGCTATTGTCTCAGCAATCATGAGGCCCCCAACAAGACAAATTCAGCAGTCATGAGGCACATAAATAAACAGCATTTCACATAAATAGGCAGAATGCCGGCTTAATATGGTAGACACCTCTCACCTGGCTTCTGAATTCTCCTGTACTGGCTGCTGTGCCTGGCAATACTGTTTTTGGCTGGATTGGGGATGATGTGTGGGCTGAAAGGCCTGGCAGTGACACTGTGGCCTGACTGGCGGTGATGCTGTGGCCGATGCTGTGGCTGGGTTGGCGGTGATGCTGTGGCTGGGTTGGCTGGCGGTGATGCTGGGCTGTGCTTGGCTGGTTGAAGTAAATGCTGGCCTGACTGGTGGTGATGCTGTGGCCTTTTTGACAGTGATTCTGGGCTGGTTGGCTGGTGGTGATGCTGGGCTGGCTAGCCTGGATAGTTTAGGTAGTGACAGGTGCCCCCTAGTTAAGGTAGCGCCAGGAGTCCCCAAGTTTAGGTAGTGACAGGAGCCATCCCCAGTTCAGGTAGTGACAGGAGCCCCCCCCCCAGTTCAGGCAGTGACAGGAGCCCCCCAGTTCAAGCAGTGACAGGAGCCCCCCAGTGTAAGTAGTGACAGGTGACCCCCAGTGTAAGTAGTGACAGGTGACCCCCAGTGTAAGTAGTGACAGGGACCCCCCAGTTCAGGTAGTGACAGGGACCCCCAGTGTATGTAGTGGCAGGAGCCCCCAGTTTAGGTAGTGAGTGACAGGGACCCCCAGTTAGGTAGTGATGGACCCCCAGGTTAGGTAGTAAATGACAGGGACTCCCAGGTTAGGTAGTGAGTGACAGGGACCCCCAGGTTAGGTAGTGAGTGACAGGCACCCCCCAGGTTAGGTAGTGAGTGACAGGGACCCCCAGGTTAGGTTGTGACAGGGACAGTCAGTTAGGTAGTGACAGGGACCCCCAGGTTAAGTTGTTACAGGGACCCCCAGTTAGGTAGTGAGTGACAGGGACCCCCAGTTAGGTAGTGAGTGACAGGGACCCCCAGTTAGATAGTGAGAGACAGGGACCCCCAGTTAGGTAGTGAGAGACAGGGACCCCCAGGTTAGGTAGTGACAGGGACCCCCAGTTAGGTAGTGAGTGACAGGGACCTCCAGGTTAGGTTGTGAGTGACAGGGACCCCTAGGTTAGGTTGTGAGTGACAGGCGCCCCCCAGTTAAGTAGTGAGTGACAGGCGCCCCCCAGGTTAGGTTGTGAGTGACAGGGACTCCCAGGTTAGGTAGTGAGTGACAGGCGGCACCCTCCACATTAGGCCGCCCCTCCCCCTCCCCCCGGGCCCGCTCAGGGCCGTGTTTGAGGGCTGGAGGGGTCGCAGCATGAGGGGAGAGCTTGGTGGCACGTCGGTGGGGAGGGGGGGAAGGGCCCCGGGAAGGGCCCCCCCTCCCTCACCATGGGCTCTCCCCTCTGCGCTCCCCTCCAGCTTTGAATAAACATTGTATGCAGGCGGCGGGGCAGCGGCGGCAGATACATACCTTCCGTGCGCTCCACCGATGCTCCTCTCTCTAGCTTCTGACGCGACTTCCGGTATGAACAGGAAGTCGCGTCAGACACTAGAGGGAGAACCATCCGCGCTGGAGCGCACGGAAGGTATGTATCTGCCCTTCCCCCCCCTCCCCACCGACGTGCCACCAAGCTCTCCCCTCATGCTGCGACCCCTCGAGCGCCTAGCGGGGCATCCTGCTGCGGGCCCCCATTGAGGTAGGGGCCCCATAGCAGCGCTATGGTTGCTATAGCGTTTGCTACGTCCCTGCTTGCGATCAATGCAGCGTTGCCCGCTCTCGTCCCGACTATTTTCAGCCTTCCACCGTCATCAGGGGATACAGAGTGACTGGTAAGGACTGTTGTCAGCTTGAAAATTTCATTAAAGCCTGAAGAGGATTACTTGAAGAAAAATCCATCATCACTATCCAGGGCAACATACTGGCAAAATAAGGAGGGGAGAACATTGTCTGAAGGGCATCTTGTGAGAGAAGGAGGGAGACAATTTACCTTACTGTAATGAGCCTGGGAATAAGGAGAGTTGACATTATGAAACCAATGATATGGTGGCCACTAATGATCCAATCTTACCATTTCTATGTAATATATGGGAAATGTCCAAATTATCCAGTCAATATATTCAGTCATTTTACCCTTACACTACATAGACTTGGTAAAATTGGATGAATAAGATTGGATCATTAGTGGCCACCTTTAGAGGGAACGGGTGATACTTGTGGAACAGAAAAAGAGAAAAATAGTGAGACAGACCAAAAGAAAGTCATGTCACAGTATTCATGGCTTGTAGTTTTGTGCAGTGGTGTCAGCCCCCCTCTCATTCAGTCTAGAAATGCCAATTCTATTTTTTCTCACAGTGATTCATATGCCTGAAAATAACTGTACTATGACAAGCTCCTAAGGATGACTTTTTCAGGGCTGGTGTAAGCCAGCCTTTGCCTTCAGTTTTGTTTGTCGTCAGTTTACGTTGTGGCTGGCCTCACCTCAGCCTCAATACTCCACTTACTAGCAGGGGCGTATTTGGGTAACATAGAGCCTATGGCAAACACTAAGATTGTGCCCTCCACCCCGGTCAGAGCCCCATTCCCTCTAAGAACAGCATCCCTTCTCACGTACATGTTATGGTTGCCTGTGTTTTTGGGCGCAGGATAATGATGAAGTTACTTTTTTTTTTTTGGGGGGAAATATCTTTTCTTATTCCCTCTCTGTCCTTTTTTGTAAAACTAAGCCAAGTGCGCCCTGCATACATAAGTTAAGTAGCCATGTTCCCCAGATAAAAGAATACATTTGTACTGAGGTCTGAGTGACGGGGAGGCACCGGGGTAGGTATGGCGGGCAGCACAGGAGTAGGCAAGGGGCCCTTGCACAGGAGTAGGGATGGGGGAGCAGCACAGGGGCAGGCATAAGGGCACAGCACAGGAGCAGGCATGGGGGCACAGCACAGGAGCAGGCATGGGGGCGCAGCACAGGAGCAGGCATGAGGGCGCTGCACAGGAGCAGGCATGGCACACTTGGTGCTGTGGCGCCCATGGCATGAGCCATGTCTGCACACTGCAAGGAAAATAAAATTCAGTAGTATGACTGTAGCAATAACAAACCAGATTTCTAACCAGGCTTCTGCTCTCGGGGCCCAAAGCACAGCTGCAGTGCCTGATCATGGTTATTTATTCACAGAGCAATAGTATTTGGCAAATACTTCTTGGAAAGGTGTATAAAACGAATACTGCAAGGCAAGATTACTAGACCCCAGATTTATTATTATTTATTGTATTTATAAAGCGCCAACATCTTACGCAGCGCTGCACAATAGATAAATGGGTTAACATACAGGTAGAAACATATGGAAACTCACAACAAAACAAGATCATGCAAATGATTTGATAACAATACAGTGTCATAGGTCAAAATAGAGACTGTTCGAGTCTACAAGAGGGGTGGTTGCGAGTAAGATTGCATAATCAAGCTGGATACGTTAGGGAGGAGGGCCCTGCCGGAGGCTTACAATCTAAAGGGTGGGGTGGAGACAATAGGTGCGTCTTTTGAGAGGGTGTCTAACATAACATATTATGGTGCTGGTGTAGGGGGGTATGCAAGCATGAAGAGGTGAGTCTTGAGAGCTTGTTTGAAGGAATTAAAGGTGGGGGCGAGTCTGACGGCTGGTGGGAGAGAGTTCCAGAGAGTAGGGGCAGCCCTGGTGAAGTCCTGCAATCGTGCGTGTGACTGAGTTATGCGTGGTGCGACTAGGCGCAGGTCATTGGAGGATCGGAGGGGGCGGGCTGGTATGTGCCTGTGGACCAGATCAGAGATGTAGGTTGGGCAGGTCTTGTGCACTGATTTGTAGGCAAAGCACAGGATTTTGAAATTGATCCTAAAGCTGATGGGGAGCCAGTGTAGTGCTTTACGGAGCGGAGTTGTAGAGGCGCTGCGGTGAGAAGAATGTATCAGTCTGGCTGCTGCATTCATTACCAATTTAAGTGGGTCAGTACGGTTAGAGGGGAGGCCAGATAAAAGAGAATTGCAGTAGTCTAGGCGGGAGATGACAAGGGCGTGGATAAGGAGTTTAGTGGTGTCAGGGGACAGGTAGGAGCGGATCTTGGAGATGTTGCGGAGGTGGAAGTTGCAGGATCTGGCAATACCTTGGATGTGGGCGGTAAAGGAAAGTTCAGAGTCCAGAGTAACGCCTAGACAGCGGGCTTGGGAGGTAGGGTGGATTATAGTATTTTCAATAGTGACGTGCAGATCTGGGAGGGGTGCAGCTGTGCGGGTTGGGAATATTAGAAGCTCAGTCTTGTCCAAATTAAGCTTCAGGTACCTGGCAGCCATCCAGGAGGAAATGGATGTGAGGCAGGCAGAGACTTTGTCCATGGTAGAGGAGGAGAGGTCTGGGGTGTGGAGATATATCTGGGTGTCGTCTGCATACAGGTGGTAATTGAAACCCATGGAGGAGATGATTTTGCCAATTGAGGCAGTATAGAGTGAGAACAGTAGGGGTCCTAGGACGGAACCTTGAGGAACACCAACTGAGAGGGGTGTAGGAGTGGATGAGGAGCCATTGAAAAATGTTGTAAAGGAGCGGTTGGAGAGGTAGGAGGAGATCCAGGCTAAGGCTAGGTCCTGAATGCCCATTAGCTGCAAGGAGTGGAGGAGGAGGGAGTGATCGACAGTGTCAAATGCCGAGGAGAGGTCCAGGAGGAGCAGGATGGAGTATTTACCTTCGGCTTTGGCAAGGGCGAGGTCATTTACCACTTTGGTGAGGGCGGTTCCTGTAGAATGGGCTGTGCGAAAACCAGATTGCAGGGGATCGAGAAGGGAGTTGGAGTTAAGGAAGTTGGTCAGGCGTTGGTGGGCCAGGCGTTCAAGAATTTTTGAGGCAAAAGGGAGGAGAGAGATTGGGCGGTAGTTGGATGGCAGAGCAGGGTCAAGTGAAGATTTCTTTAGCAGGGGAAGCACAGTGGCCTGTTTGAATACGGAGGGGAAGATGCCGGTGGAGAAGGAGAGGTTGAACAGATGGGTGAGGACAGGGGCCAGATCAGAAAAATGTGGGCGCAGAGAATCAGATGGGACCGGATCTAGGGGGCAGGAAGTGGCAGGTGAAGTTGCCAGCAGCTGGTTGACTTCCTCCACCGTGACAGGATTGAAGGAGG
Source organism: Hyperolius riggenbachi (assembly GCF_040937935.1). NCBI lineage: Eukaryota > Metazoa > Chordata > Amphibia > Anura > Hyperoliidae > Hyperolius > Hyperolius riggenbachi. Next base: position 103,988,891 of record NC_090657.1, read on the forward strand.
TAAGGGAGGAGAAAGAGGAAGGATTCGGATGTGGTGGGGAGGCGGGGGCGAAAGAGTGGAGGAGAGAAATATCCCTCCGGATGGTTGTAATTTTGTTGATAAAGTAATTTGATAGGTCAGTGGCTGAGAGGGTAGTGGCTGAGAGGGTGGAGGTTGGGGGGGAGGTGTGGGGTTAAGTAGGGCATTGAAGGTGGCAAAAAGACGACGTGGGTTGGAGGCTTGGGTAGCGATCAAGTGAGTGAAGTATATCTGTTTACTATCAGCGAGGGCAGCATGGTACGTCTGCAACTTGGTCTTGTATCCCAGGAAATCATTGTTGTTGCGGGATTTCCTCCATTTGCGTTCTGCAGCTCGTGTCTCATTTTGTAGTTTTCTTGTGAGGGCAGTGTGACAAGGTTGGGGGTTGGGGCGACTGTTGGTATGAAAGGTCAGGGGAGCCGCATGGTCTAAGGCTGCAGAGAGGTTACTGTTGTATTGAGCTGCCGCTTCGTTGGGGCAGGTTAGGCTGGGGAGGGAGGAGGAGAGAGAGTGGAGGGGTGTGGCTAGTACATTGGGGTCAAGGTTGTGCAAATCTCTCTGCCAACGTCCAGTTTGGGGAGGGGGACAGGGGGTGCTGGATGGATTGAGGGTGAAGGTGATGAGGTGGTGTTCGGAGATGGGGAATGGTGTAATGTCCAGGTTGGTAAGTGTGATGGCTTTGGAGAAAATTAGGTCCAAGGTATTACCGGCACTGTGGGTTGTAGCGTTAGTATGCTGAGTGAGACCAAGGGAGTTGGTGAGCGAGAGAAGCTGAGTGGCAGCAGAGGTGGTAGGCTCATCAATTGGAATGTTAAAGTCTCCGAGGATGATTGTTGGGAGGTCGGAGGACAGGATGTGTGGGAGCCAGGAGGCAAGGTTTTCTAGGAAGTGCGATATAGTACTGGAGGGGGGTGGTATAGGACTGCAATAATGGCTGGGAGGGGATGGTAGAGGCGGATAACATGGGCCTCAAAGGAGGTAAAGTAAAGAGAAGGGGGAGGGGTAAGGACACGGAAGGTGCAGGATGGGGAGAGGAGTAGGCCCACCCCTCCCCCAGGCCTGTTATCTGGTCTTGGGGTATGGCTGAGGTGTAGACCCCCGTAGGATAGGGCTGCAGCTGCAGGCAGGTCAGAGGGGGTGAGCTAGGTCTCAGTAAGGGCAAGAAAGGTGAGGGTTTTTGAGATAAAGAGGTCATGGATAGTTGTAAGCTTGTTGCGGATAGATCTGGCATTCCAGAGAGCGCCAGATAGAGGGAGAGATTGTCTGAGTATGGGGCGGATGGGAATGAGATTGGGGCGAGAATGTTCGTGGGTATGGGGAGGGTGGGAGGTGCGGCGGGGAGAGGGGCTAGGTGGGTAAATTTGGTTGTGGTGGGTGAGGTGGGAAGTATGAGGAGGGGAACGGGGGGGTTGGGAGACCGGAGTGGGCCTGGGGTTAGGATGTGTGGTGAGCAGTGGACAAGGGACCAGGGGGAGGAGCAGATGGAGCCAGAACATGAGGCACCAATAGGGCGGGTGATTAAGGGAAAGAGGAGGAGGTATGAGGGGGGTACGCATAATGATGTGTTGGGGATACATACTGTTGCACTGGGAGTGGTGGTGAAAATAGGTAGGGAAAATGGTGTAGCAGAGGTTGGAGGATACTTGGTGGTGGGCTTACCTAGGGCAATGGAGCAACGTTTAGTCGTTTATCAGTGCAGTTTGTTTTTATTTGGTGGGGTGGCTTGTAGGCTGTGCAGTTCAGAATTAAGGGCAGAGATGATCTAGTTAGACAGCAATAGTGTGCAGCAGTACAGGTAAGTTACAACAAAGGTAATGTTACCTTGATGTGGTGCTTATTTCTGTTGAATTACTGGTGAATTCTGGTAAATTCGTTTGTGCCCTAAATTCGTTTGTGCCCTTTGAAAGCTGCCCTTAGAAAGCGAACCGACTTGTCGAACCGACAAGGTGCTTCTCCTCATATACACATAGCTATAGCATTAGCAATGTGTAATCAAGAAGGAAGGCCTAGTCAGCTGGCAGACAATATGCTAATTAAGTAATAGGGGTGGTCGTATTTCCTGCAACTTCAAACAGATCTGTATGTGATACAGGCTATGATGGAAATTGCAGACAGCCACCAGAAAACAAAGTGTGAACAAACAGCCAGAATTCAATAGCAACTACAATACTGTCTGTAATGTAACTCAGGTGCTAACACTATTGCAGAGGAAGATCAAGAAAGCAAAGGTGAAAAGATACAAAAGATAGCAGAGATTTATATGTCTCTCGGACCCATTGCGAAAGGGTACTCTTTCCATGACCTATGCAGTTCTTAATGCTGCCTCCAATGAGTCTAAATTTCCATTTCAGCTTGAGTGGGAAGCCGATTGTGACCAGGCCCTTGATAAAGAACAATGGCTTCAATGCTTTGATACGCTTTCCAAGGGCAGCCTTTTAGTAACTCATATGGAGGTATCATTGCGAATTTTACACAGAACATATTTGGTACCCGCCAGACTACAACAAATATATCCAGACAGAGACCCTCTATGTTTCCGGGGATGCCAGACACAAGGCACCATGCTACATATCTGGTGGTCATGTCCCGTTGTTAGTGGTCTATGGGAAAAACTTCTTAGACTTATTAATAGGATACTAGACCTGCACCTTACTCTGGACCCGACTGTTTTTTTATTGGGCCTTCAGCCAAAAACTGTGATCGCAGCCAAACATAAACTAACACAATTTATAGCTAATGCAGGTAAAACATATATAGCGTCACAATGGCAAAAGCCCAATTTACATTATAAGGTGGTTCTTGAACGGATACATGACCTAATGATTAATGAAAAGATTAAAGCAAACTTGATGGACACAACACACCACTTTGAAAAGGTTTGGCTACCGTGGATACAGAACATATCCTCCTTAGGGATACGAAATAGTCTATCATACCTTTAGGGCCTAAATTACTCTCTGTACCAGATACACTATGAGATGGACACCCCTGGTCTGAACTGTTTTCTGCGCTGATTTTTGTTTGTTTTGTTTTTATTTTATTTTCGTTAACCTGGCTTATATTATCGAGATCCCACTTGATACATATGCTCGCTGCTTTGTATGCCACACTATACAACTCAGAAAAACAGATGTGAGACAACTAAAAAGTTGATCCTAATATAACCAGGGGAAAAAAAAAAAAAATTAGAGGGAAACTTTTTTAAAATGTTATCCAACTAATGCCTATAGAAACTCTCAAGATGATTGTTTAACCATATTTGCTAAAGTTTTGGACTGTAGACTTGTTAAACAACTAATTGCTGTTATGTATAACAACCTGTTTTAGATATCTTATGCTTGCTATCACTGCATTGATTTTCTATATATCTGCAAATAAAGGTTTTTGAAACTAAGATAGCAGAGATTAGACATACCGCAGATGCAGGCTGAAATTAAGCGTTTGCTTGCAGAGATTTCAAAGCAGTTCCGATTCAGAGATTAGACATACAGCAGATGCAGGCTGAAATTAAGCGTTTGCTTGCAGAGATTTGAATCTGGGCCAGGACACTGTCTGCTTGGACTTTTTACTTGTTCTTCCTGTGTTTTCGTGAGTTTTCTCTGGGCATTCTGCTGCCACATCCTCAGACCTAAGTAGGTTATTTAGCTACCCTAAGGCCCCTTTCAAGTTAGGACATTTTCATTGCGTTGTGTTACCCTTTTTTACCGCAGGGTAATGCTAAAGCAATGAAAATCAATGGGACATGTCAGATGCGGATGCGATGCGATGGAAGCATCTGATATGAAGCGAAAGCATCAACGTGCTACCGTTCGATATCCGCGGCTACGTATGGCGACCGGAAGTCGTGTATGTCAATGGCCACGCACATATTTCTAAAGTTTTTTTGTGGTGTGCATGCGTGGAAGCATATTTTTCAATACACTTCCATGCAATTCGTATTTCGGCCACAGGAAGTGAGCGCTTGAGAGTCTCACATAGTTTGGCTTGCTGCCATAAACTACATTCATCCGATCGCACCACAACCCAAGCACAGGTTGTTGGTGTGAAACACGCCTAAAATGTGTTTGGAACGTCAGACTATAACTACGGTCCTCTGAGGGACCATTGGTGATGGAAATTGCTCGATGTACATAAAGCCCTGTAGAAAATATTAACACCATAAACGAATAAGAATTCTATTCCTATAAAAGTAGATGGTGTACTGGACAATGGCTTTATGTTATCATGAGGGCTTGAATAGGTCTCAGGAGAGTAATGTCTAAGCTGCGAGTTAAGTGCTTCAGGGACCCGGATCACCATTGATCATCAATTATAAAACCCATCTCAAGGCACAGAGGTAAATATAAACACTAATCACTGTAGTAATTAAAATTCACCTTTATGTGAAATGACATCTGCAGCTAAATTCTTATTTTAACCCTTAGGCCGCCACAGACATCTATGGATATTTTTGTTTCTGCATCCATACAGAGGAAGTGAAACTAAGCCTATCTAAGCCAGCTTCTGCTTATCAATTAGCTGGAGACTGTTTAACATATATTGCGACCAGAGGCTTTGACTTGCTAAATTTAATTCCCTCCCTGGATCAGTGGAGATTTGCTCTGGGTACCTCTGATCTTCACCGCTGACCGTGGTGCTAGTTGACAATGGACCCATGACAGAAAGAGAAGACAATGTAGACTAGAGGGAGCCTTCCTGATAAGGCAAGCATCACCTTTACTCTTCAATGGTTACGTTTTGGTGGTCCAAAACACCACTTTAAAACAGTAAGTATAATTATCTCCTGGCTTTGGTTGGCTTGCTCTACAGCCTTAAGGGCTCGTTCACACTTGAGCGGGAATCACGCGATTCTGCTAGCCATTTAATCTTATGGCAGTGTTCTCACTCATGGCATGGTGTTTTGCAGTTAGCGTGTTACATGCAGCATTTTGCCGGCGATTCCTGAGCGATCGTGATTAACATGTATAGAACCGCTAATTGCGATCCCAAAATGCTACAGTGTCCAATGATTTTTCTGCGTTAATTGCGGAAAAATTACTGTCGCAAAACGCTCCATATCCTTCTCCGTTTAGGTTCCCTTTAAGGATTTGTAGCATAAAAGCCAACTCACATTGGCTGGGATTTGAACCTGGGTCTCACTGTGTGGTGGGCATGCACTCTAACCACTGTACCAACTGAAGCTGGCCTAAAAATTATGGAGGTGGGAGGAGGGGGACCCACAAGAGGCTAATTAAAATCTCCCTAGCAGAGTGTGTAGCAGCTGTCCCATAACTAATTAGTGTAGGCAGACAACTGAGTCAAATGGTATAAGGACCTTGCTTGGAGGAGGAAGGGTAGGCGGGTCTCCAGCAGTGAGAGAAGTGTGTTTGGCAATAATATGTCTGCTGACAGTAATATGGAGGGTCAAAGTTTTGCTCAATAGAGCATTATGGGGCCAATCGAACTTCCGCAAAAGTTCGCCTGATGCAGGCGAACGCGAACCCCCAAAGTTTGCCTGGAACCGTTCGCAGGCGAACCGTTCGCGACATCTCTACTCCCCCCTCCCCATTGGGGCCTAACTCCAAGACCCTAACCATCCCCTGCAAACACCCTTGCAAACGTAAAAATGAGACCATATTTGATAACGTGATATTTGTACATAAAAACTAAACATGACAAAAACTATAACGTTGCAAGTTTCAAAACATTTGTCAAAAACTTTAATGTTCTAATATTGCGAACAATATTTATCGGGCGGCCAGATTTCTGCTTTGGGCGCCATATTAACGATATTTGCATTAGCGGCTATGGGGCGCTCAAAATCGTCTACTAGCCACCGGCGCCCAAATTTCAGGCTTCCGGCCTGCTGCTAGTTGCTATAGCTGGTATGGCAAGTGCATCTCAATATGTCTTAGGTTTCTTATAAGAAAAATTGAGCAGCCAGACAGAGGTGGCATTAGCTATGCTGCCAAAACAGAAGATGTGCCATGTTGCCGTGACATAAATGTCCCACACTCGACACAATCAATGCATTAGCTAGTGAAGAAATAGTATCACCATGACAGCCACAGTAATCAGAGCAGCCAGGGAACTACTAAGTGCTAAAAACAAGCCAGGCCTCTGTGTGCCACTTGGCACCAAAGTACACTGTATGTGCCAGGCCAGTATAATTATATACAACTACGCATGCAATCATTACCAGTACATTTAATCTTGTTTTCATATAAGCAGAAAATATAAAATGTATATATTAAAGCACACTGGAGCACAAAGAATGTGAACGCTACATATCGTCTTGCATAATTTATCTGGCTAATCAACTTTCCCTCATTGGGTATTGTAGGGAAATAGCGTTATTTATAGATTCTTATAAACACTCATGTCATACAAATTAGCTGGCACGGCATGCTTCTATATATATATTCAGAGCATTTCCCCCCTCAAACGTATTCTGTGACAGCAAAGACAGCATCAGCTAGATACACAGCTATGTATGTCATCAGTATTAATCCCCATAAACAAGGCTTCTATCCTGGAGCAAGCAAGCAACGAGAGGGAAGTGGCAGTTTATAACCTGTGTTTTCTGAGTGCCGCAGAGCCTATAAATCCAGAGGGAGGTCAGTATGACAGCTAGAAAGGGTTAGAGGGAGACAAAACATGGCTCTGTGCTTAGGTACTAACAGAAGACCAGATGAGCAGGGAGGGGGAAGGAGCAGATGCATGCCACATAATTGGCAGAATATTAGACAGAGGGGGAAGAGAGGCATCTCTGTATAGTAGATGGAGGCTTAGAGGAGCCCAGTGGACATGGTACCCAAGAGACACTGAGAATATATTGAGGATCAGGAATCAGAGACAGGGAAGGCGACTGTAGGCTGAGAGATAGGGCTTGTATTTCACTTCGACCTTCATCTCCATGTCCTGAGCTGCGAGACACAGACATGAGAATGCTCAGATTGGGCAGCTGGCATAGAGCAGGCAAAGTGCCCAGCTGACTCATTTAAACACAGAAGAACAAGCCACCCAATGTGACATCCTTAGCATGACAGTGGGGTGAGCTGCTTCAAAGCAGAGCTGAGATTAACATCTAGCTGTATGCCAACCACTAAATCAGGAAATGTGTGTGATTAAACAGCAATTTTTGAAGGAGAGCTTCTTGAAGAAGTAGATAAGCAAATCAATCTGCAAATCAGATACTTTCAGGCCAATCGAGATTCTCAAATGCGCATGTCAATGTTACGGATGTGAAAAGAACTGTGGTATTGTACATTTCCAGGTCATGGGTTGCTTGGCTTGGTGAGAATTGTGCAATTTGACTCTGGCCACAGAGGTCTTGAGGGCCACTAAAGGAAAGGGAGTGCATCCTGGGGGTCTTGTGTCAAAACTCCCTATATTATTGCTGAACTTTGGCTTTCAGGACCCAAATCTGAAGAAGATATTTTACTGCACTGAGAGGGAGCAATGATTGTTGACATATTGCATGCACTACTGGTCTAAAGAGTATCCAAGGGGGACTATGGGAGAATTCCATTGGAGAAGGAATGTGGTTATGAAATAGGACCACCTTTCCTCTCTGATCAAAATTTGAACAGGGCACAATGGTGGAACAAGGGGACCTAGAGAGGACCTCTATGAGAGTGAAAGGCAATCCGTACAATGGAGTGCAGAGTAAGTCTGGGCGCTGAAATGGCCGCTATTTGTAGCCGCTGTTTTCATAGTGGGCAGCCCTGGCAGTAGCTATTTATCAGGCGCGTTCAAATTTCCTAGTTATGCTGGTAATTCCGTGGGCACCTAAGGTGGCGCCGATGTTTACGTTAGGTGTGTGTGTGTGGGGGGGGGGGGGGGGATTTAAGGTTAGGCATTGGCAGAGGGAGGGTTCAGTGTGAGAATAGGGTTAGGTTTAGTTCTAATAAAATATCAGTAGCGATTACTGATTTTTTACGATTATTTTTAGCACTTCATAATACTAAAATATAAGTAAATTTACTGATATTCTACCAACCAATATTTTAACTGCCCTTTTTGCATACATTTCGCCTGTACAGGAAGAGCCTTGTCTCTTTAAAAAAAAAATGTGTTTTTTCCTTACTACCCTCAGAGTTGTTTTAAAAGTGAATCTGAAGGGAAAATAAACGTATGAGATAATGAATTGTATGCGTAGTACAGCTAAGAAATAGAAGATGAATAGCAAAGAAACAAGTCGTAGTGTTTCCAGCACAGGAAGAATTAAGAAACTTCAGCTATCTATGCAAAAGAGCTTTTCTGAGCTCCGGGACCCAACTTGGGTCAGCTACAATGTTGTTTTCTGAAGCACTTATACATCAAAGAAACAGTGACAGACAGCTTCAGATAAGGGTTTTACTGCTAAAAGTTCAAAGGGTCATTTGCTCTGCAAACCACACTGCATCATTTTGTCATATTTGCAGTTTGTAAAACAGAGCAAGGTTATAAAAAAAGGCTATATAACTGAAAATAAAAATATTTTCTTTGTTACTAATGTTCTATTCTTTATCCGTAATACACATACAAATATATATACATATATCATAAGGTTTTTTTCACTTCAGTGTCACTTTAAAAGGAACCCGAGGTGTGAGAACTATGGAAGCAGCCATAGTTATTTCCTTTTAACAAACACCACCAGTTGCCTGGCACTAGTCCTGCTGATCTTTCTGGTCAGTAGGGTCTAAATCACACACCTGAAACAAGCATGTAGCTAATCTTGTCAGATTTGTCATAGACATCTGATCTGCATGCTTGTTCAGGGTCTATGGCTTAAAGTATTAGGACAGAATATCAGCAAAACAGCCAGGCAATATGCATTGTTTAAAAGGAAATAAACATGTCAGACTTCATGTCCCTCTCACCTCGGGTTCCCTTTAACCTCTTGCCGACCGCGTCATGCCGATGGGCGTGGCTGCGGCAGCCCCAGGACCGCCTAACGCCGATTGGCGTAAAGTCCTGGGGCTCTGTTTTGCAGGAGATTTCGTGCAGGCTGCGCGCGCATCTCCTGCTTGGTGGGTGGAGCTCCACCCTGCCTTCAGTCTCCGAGCCGCTCGGGAGACTGTTAGACGGTGTGATCTGCTTCTATTTACATGTACAGCGCTGCGATCGGCAGCAGCGCTGTACTGGGGACAGCCGTGTGACACGGCTACCTCCCTAGGGGGAAAAGAGAGCGATCGCGATCGGCTCTCATAGGCAGAAGCCTATGACAGCCGATCGCCATTATTGGCTGGTTGTGGGGAGGGAGGGGGGGAGGGAGAGTAGATATTTAAAGAAACAGGTTTTTTTGTATAAAAAACAGTTACAAGAATATTTATTATTAAAAAAATAAACATGGGGGGAGCGATCAGACCCCACCAAAAGAGAGCTCTGTTGGTGGGGAGAAAAGGGGGGGGGATCACTTGTGTGCTGTGTTGTGTGGCCCTGCAGCTTAGCCTTAAAGCTGCAGTGACCTATTTTACTAAAAATGGCCTGGTCACTAGGGAGGTTTAGCACTGCGATCCTCAAGAGGTTAAGGAAAAATACTTTTAGCTGCAATTCCCAAACTGGTGTGTAGTAGAACACTGCTATTTGTTACACAGGTTTAGTTTATGTAGCAGCAAGGCCTATAATCTACACTTAGAATCACATCTATCATCTGGCCGGAAGAACGGACACTTATGGCAGGTCTGGGCTGCTTCTGCAGCTTAAGATCCAGACAGGCAGATTAATGCTTGCTTGACAAGCAACAGTAGTCACTATAATTGTGCATAACAGTCCCTTAAAGTAGATCTTGTGTGTAAAATGATGCAGCCATTTACCTACATCAATTTCCCCCAATTTACAAACATTTGCAAAGATGAAATCTCCATTCTCTGGAGTACAGAATACTCAGTCCTTCCCTTCTTTCTGAATGCTACTTGCTAAAAATAGCAGGTCCACTGTTACTCATTTTCTACACCTCACACAAGTCAATGATTAACAAGAGTTTTAATCCTATCACATACACAGTCAAAAGCACTATGGCACTCCAGTACGGATTTCTGGAAAGGCCAAAAAGGCCCCGGGTTTTGGGCGGCAGCAGACCAAGGGGGCACCGGAACACAAAAGAGGAGTTGCTACATAGTAAAGAGGAGGCTAAAAATGGGGACGAACATGGAAAAAAGGAAACGGATTCCCAATGGAGCTGTTCAAGAAGAAAAGGGCTATAGTAAGTACATGATACACATGGAAAAGAGGGCTGCACATGGAATAGAGGGGCGCTGCTGCACATGAAAGGGGAGCCACAACATACTTGGCCTAGGGGCAAAAGTAGTATAAATCTGGCCTTGTATTTACATTGTATTTACCGTAAGGCACGTGCCTACAGGCACCTGAAGAGGAAGATGGAATGATGGCTCACTCACCTCCCTGAGTGCCCTCCTCACTCCTTTCCTATGCAGAGTCCTGATGAGAGTGTAAATGAGAGGCTACTCACCCTGCTCTCGGCATTCCACTGACACAGTGGCATACCGAGGGCATTTGACTTCCGGTGCTGGGTATTATAAGTCAAACCCCATCCCCCAAAAAAAGGAGCGAGTGCGGCAAACTACGCGTGCCACGCCAGGTATAGTTGCCCCAGTATATGTTACAAGGTTGCCCCCAGTATAGGTAGTATAGTTGCCCAATTGTAGCTAGCTTAGTTGCCCCCAGTGTAGCTAGCATAGTTGCCCCAGGAGGGAAAGAAGCGCTAGAAGGAGGGGCAGTGGGGACAGCTGCGGGGAGGGCGACAAGAACCCCCCTCCCTCATCTGGGTCCCCTTCTTCTGCTCTCTCCCCCTCCAGAATAGCGGCGGCAATGAGGCGCGGCAGGCAGGCGGAGGGTTACTCACCTTCTGACTTCCGCGCTCCAAGCGCTGGAGCGCAGTGTCTCCTAGTCACAGGTCTCCGCCTTCAATGCTGCCCACTGCGCTTGCGCTAATCAGGAAGCACAGTGGGCGGCAATGAAGGCGGAGACGTGTGACAAGGAGACGCTGCACTCCACCGGGTGCCAACCTAGGTGAGGGTGACAAGTGAGGAGGCGGGGAGGACAGCGGGAGCCGGCGCTATGCGGCAGCAGGACGCATTCTAAGGTATAGTATAGCTAATTGCCGTCGGAGATCTTCAATCAACTTAACTGAAGATCGCAAGTTTGGAGGATACTTTATACGTTGGTTCATTTCCAAAGATATGGGCGTTGGAACATGTTTTTAAAGGTACAGGTAAGTATTTCTGGTTAATTAAGACTATTAAAGGACTTTTTTCGTCGTCGTGTTTTTATTTCATTTAACCCTTTGTGGAAATGGGTAAGGGGTACTTTCTCCTGGGAGGGTGGTGGGCATCTGGGGTCCCCTTCTTAAAGGGGACTCCCAGATGCCACCATGAAACCCCCCTCCCCCAGGGAGTCGTCGCCCCCACCTCCTCCTGGGGCACCGGAGGTGGGGAAGAGCCCCTTGTCCATGGAATGGACAAGGGCTCCGGGGGGGGGGGGAGGGAGGGGTGGAGGGGAAGGCTTACCTGCCCCTCCCCCCCGGAGCCCCCCCATACCATGGACCATGCGTGCTGGTATAGCTCAGGGTGCGAAGCCCCAGTCGGCCACAGCTCTGCATTCTGGCTATCCCAGCCTGCATGGGGACAAGGGGTTACAGAGGCTCAGGAGGGGGGACAAGGGGTTACAGAGGCTCAGGAGGGGGACCCCACATCTTTTTTTCAGATTTCCCACACTCAGAACATTCTCCAAAAATAAAGATTTTTTTTTTTTAAATATTGTTTCCCACTATCTTTTTAACATATCCTGCAAATTTGGTGTTGCTAGGAGCCTTTGCTATTAACTGCTGGGAAAAATTTCCCACGATCTGTCATTGACCGGCATTTAAATGTATCGTTTTTTTCTTTGAACTTTTAAAATCGATTTTCTCAAAAAGTATAAGGTCTTTTTGAGAAAAAAAATGTTTCCCCTTGCTCCCACTTCTTCTTAACATAACCTGCAAATTTGGTGATTCTGGCATTTAAGGAAGCTTTGCAATTAACCCTTAAAGTCAGCGGGTTTTGAATCACGAATTCGTGATCATGGCCTAATTTTCCCCTGACCTGGATTCGAATCCACCCGAATCGAATTTGAATCCATTCGAACCGGCCAAATCCGAATTTGATCTCTGAGTTGATCATACTAAGCCATGATCTATTCCTTAGTGCAGCATACAGCATCAGGGCTGGTGCACACCAGAGCGGTTTTCCAGGCGTTTTTGTTACAGAAGCTGTTACAGTAAAGCTGTTACTGAGGCAACTATTATTTTGATTCCAAAGCCAGGGAAGGATGCTCTCAAGGCAGATTCATACTGACCTATCTCTCTTCTCACTGCAGACGTTAAGATACTGTCGAAGGTCTTGGCAAACAGGCTGGCAAAAGTAATAACTACCATAATAAAATCAGACCAGTCAGGTTTTATGCCTTTAAAATCCACAGCCATAAATATCAGACGTGCATTTTTGAATATGCAATTACATGCTGATAACATGGGTGATCGGGCTGTTCTCTCTCTTGATATTGCCAAGGCCTTCGACAGTGTTGAATGGCAGTATCTGTATGCAGTACCGGAGGCGATGCGATTTGGTCCCTCTTTTTGTCGCTGGGTAAAACTTATTTACAATGCCCCTAAGGCTAGGCTGCGGGTCAATGATGTATTGTCTCCAAGCTTTGCTTTGGGTAGGGGAACGAGGCAAGACTGCCCGCTCTCACCACTACTCTTTGCAATAGCTATAGAGCCTGTTGCGGAATTAATTAGATCTAGTGATTCAATACGGGGATTTAAGTATGGGGAAGTGGAGGAAAAGGTCGCCCTTTATGCTGACGAAATATTACTATTTTTGCAAGATACCAATGATTCTTTAAAAAATGTAATGAATACACTATCCGTTTTTGGTAAATTCTCAGGTCTCACCATAAATTGGGATAAATCCTCCTTATTACCCCTCGATAAAGTGGACACTATGCTACCATCTTGCTGCGTTCAAATTCAAAAAGTGAGCTCCTTTAAATATCTTGGTATAGTCTTGTCTGCTGATATTGAGTCCTATGAAACACTAAATATCACTCCCATGCTAGCTAAAATCCGACAAAAAACTTAAAATTTGGTCTAAGTTACCTCTTTCCCCAGTTGCTCGCATAAATCTACTTAAAATGGTTACTATGCCCCAATTGCTCTATCTATTGCATAATGCTCCAACATGGCTCCGTCTAAAGCTTTTCAAAACCATTGATAGACTATTTAGAGATTTTATATGGGGACAGGGCAGAGTCAAAATTAAGCTTCAATTTTTACAATACTCTAAAGAGGAAGGAGGGTTAGCAGTACCTAGTCCTTGGGTGTACTACTTGGCCTCACAAATTCAACATTTGGTAGGGTGGGAAGATGAAGATATATTGGACTCCTGCAGGTTATTGTTAAATAAGGTCCTGAACTTTACTTCAATATATGCCGCTCTGGAGGCTGGGGTATGTGGGTTAAAGGGGAGAAGAGAGCCTACTCTCTTACTTATGCAAAAAGTTTGGGATAGGGTGCGTTTTATGCAAGAAAATCAGGGGATTACCACTTTTACTCCGCTAAATGCAGTGATCCGTCTCCCAGAACTTGCAAACTTGTCTTTCCTAAAATGTTGGGCAAGGGAGGGAATTTCCTCATTGACTCAGATTTTGACAGATGATGAAAGGTTAAAACCGTTATCGAACATTTTCACTCATTCACAAAGACCCTTCACACTGCTGGTGAATTTTCAATATACGCAATTAAAACATGCAATCAATAAACAGCGCTCTTTGCACTCTTTGCGATTACAACCAGCACCACTTTTTAAATTAACGAGTCAATATAAAGGGCGTAGTGGCTTTATTTTAGCTTGCTATTCTATGATACTTGGATTATTCTTGAGGAAGTTCCCTCTTACATGCTACGATAAGTGGGTGAAGGATCTAGGGGAGATGACGGTTGAAGATTGGGTTAGCATTCTCCAGAATGTCTCCCTGGTCTCTACTAATGCCTCTCAAAAACTTTCACAGCTAAACATTATATATAGGAATTTACTTACAAGAGACTATTCTCTATAATGTGCAGAGACAACCCAATTTGCCATAGGTGCAGTAGGGACCATGGGGACTTATTACATATGATTTGGCGCTGTCCAAAATTGCATAGATATTGGAAGGAAGTGCTTGATAATATTATAGATACTGTTTCTAAACAAAAGTTAAATCGTACGATTCAGCTCTGCATATTGGGCTCGTCTCTGGAGCTAAAAGTACAGGACCACGTCCAAACTATGATTCTTAGATTACTATTCCATGCTAGAAAGTTAATTCTAACGCTATGGAAGGAACCAACTCCCCCAACTGTAGATGATTGGATTAAACAGATAAACTCGTATTTAAAACTGGAGAAGATCATATATTTGCATAGGAAAGCCCCAGCGAAATTTGATATGATATGGGCAGGCTGGCTAGATACTCCTGGGCTCCCAGATATCTCCTTAATACAGGATAGATTATTTGTTGTAAATAATTAAGTTTATGAATCACACTGTTAAAATTGTAATACTTATAAGTATTGTGACCTTCTGAACTGTATTGTAATGCTGCACCAATTCTAATAACTTCTGAGTTGTTGAATGTATTTGCTTAATACTTGTTTAATAAAGGCTGTTAAAAAAAAGTGGTTACTGAACAATATTTGAAATCTGCTACACAAAAACACTAGGCATGTTTAGAAAACCTCTGTATACATGCCTAGAATCGCTTTGAAAATCTGCTTCAAAAACCTCTAGCGTTTTGCGGATCTGCTAGAGGTTTTTGGTGTGCACTGGGCCTCAGACAGAGAGGGCTAGTGCACACCAGAGCGGTTCTGGAGCGTTTTTAAAAACGCTTGCAGGGGGAAAAACGCTTGGCTAATGAAAGTGAATGGGATGGTGCACACCAGAGCAGTTCATTTTTTCCACAAGCGCAAACTCGGGGGCTGCAGCATTTTTTAGTTTTCTGAGGCATTTCTGACTCAATGTTAAAGTATAGGAAAGTGGAAAATAGCTCTGAAAAATGCTAGATCAGAGCGGTTTTCCAGGTGTTTTTGTTGCAGAAGCTGTTCAGTAACAGCTTTACTGTAACAAGATTTGAAATCTGCTACACAAAAACGCTGCAAAAAACGCTAGGCATGTTTAGAAAACCTCTGTATACATGCCTAGAATAGCTCTAAAAATCTGCTTCAAAAACCTCCAGCGTTTTGCGAATCTGCTAGAGGTTTTTGGTGTGCACTGGGCCTAAGAGGTTTCTCTGCGACAGCTCAGTAGATGAGAGCTTCATCCGCTTGGTAACCTCATAGGGAGTTATGCAATGGCTGAGTATTTTGACATGAGAACTACAGCTATGCACAGCCGCCATCTGTTGTGTCTCTAATCTGGGATTATTTTAGCATGTGAGGGGACAGAACTGGTACTTTAAAAGCAGATGTGTTGGGGTTGGGAGTGAGAGAAAGACCCAATTAGCTTTCTGTGATCTCTGTATAGCCCATAATGTCCAAGTGCAGTTTAGAATAGCCGAGGTTCTAGTGGTCTAAATTGCCATTATAAACCTGATGCAAATAACTCCATATGCATCAGGAGCAACATCCACAAGGTAGGGTGCAGACCGAACTACTGGTTTGTAGCTCACAAGAAGCTTTTTTAAATTATGCAGAGCCAAAGAATCAAACCTTCAGACATTTTCAGGCTGTTTTGGATGTCTGTACCATATAAGTCTTTACAAGAGCACAGATCAGATATCATTAGAAATTGTCCAACAACAAAAAATGTATACTTTTAAAGAGAATCTGAAGCGAGTATAAAACTCGCGTCTTCTCTTATATTCAGCAGGGGCATGCGTGCCCCTGCTAAACCGCCGCTATCCCGTCGCACAACGGGGGGTCCCTTACCCCCCAAATCCCCTCCGTCCTCGCGGGGGATCGCTTCCTGGTGAGGCAGAGCTAATGGCCGCAGCCCTGCCTCTCACGCGTCTGTCAGCGCGTATCTCCGCCTCTCGCCCGCCCCTCTCAGTCTTCCCTCACTGAGAGGGGCGGGGAGAGGCGGAGATCTGCCGCTGATAGACGGCGCTGAGAGGCAGGGCTGCGTCTATTAGCCCTGCCTCTAGAAGCAGCAAAATCTACGACCAAGTTGGTCGTAGATTTTGCAGGGGGGGATTTGGGAGGTAAGGGCCACGGGATAGCGGCGGTTTAGCAGGGGCACACATGCCCCTGCTGAATATAAGAGAAGAAGCGAGTTTTTTTACTTGCTTCAGTGTCTCTTTAAAGCAGATCACCATTTTTAAAAACACATTTATTAAAAGGGCCCCTTCGGCCGTGCAAAGGAAGTTCCGCCCTCGACAGAAGCTCCACCCCTAACCACAAGATGCTCTGCCCACCTCATAGAAAGCTCCTTCCCTGCCTGGGACATTTGAGTGAAAACGCTTTGGAAAGGAATCCTAGTGTGGCCATTTCATCAGCTTTGTGGGAGCAAGTAAGATGTATTCTCCCTAACCTCTCCCTCCACCTAGCTATCACAGTGACCTCTCCCTCCGCAGCACTAGTGATCCTGCCTCCTCCAGCACCCACACTCACCTCCCCCACCCTTACCTCCCCCCTAGCAGCCAAAGGTGTAAGCTAGGTCAAACCTCCAAGAGAGACTCAGAGCATGCATTCCCAATGAAGTGGAAGTCCTGTGAAGGGAGTAAAAGCATTTTAGTTTTGCAGAGAGGTGAATAGATACATCTCTGTGTTGGAATTTAAGTATGATATGCTTGAATTCAGAGCCCTCAGCTACTTTAGTTAACTGGTCTTAGTAAAAGGACTTGCTCTGCAGAGTTTCTTTTTAACCACCCTGGCGTTTTATTTATTGCGGGCATGCGGCCGTGGGTGGCTTTTTTTTTTTTTTTAAATGTGTTTAACCACTTGAGGACCGTGGGCTTTACACCCCTTAAGGACCAGGCACTTTTTTTCCATTCAGACCACTGCAGCTTTCACGGTTTATTGCTCGCTCATACAACCTACCACCTAAATGAATTTTGGCTCCTTTTCTTGTCACTAATAAAGCTTTCTTTTGGTGCTATTTGATTGCTGCTGCGATTTTTACTTTTTTATTATATTCATCAAAAAAGACATGAATTTTGGCAAAAAAATTATTTTTTTAACTTTCTGTGCTGACATTTTTCAAATAAAGTAAAATTTCTGTATACATGCAGCGCGAAAAATGTGGACAAACATGTTTTTGATTAAAAAAAACCCATTCAGCCTATATTTATTGGTTTGTGTAAAAGTTATAGCGTTTACAAACTATGGTGCAAAAAGTGAATTTTTCCATTTTTAAGCATCTATGACTTTTCTGACCCCCTGTCATGATTCATGAGGGATTAGAATTCCAGGATAGTATAAATACCCCTCAAATGACCCCATTTTGGAAAAAAGACATCCCAAAGTATTCACTGAGAGGCATGGTGAGTTCATAGAAGATATTATTTTTTGTCACAAGTAAGCGGAAAATGACACTTTGTGACAAAAAAAAAAGTTTCCATTCTTCTAACTTGCGACAAAAAAAAATGAAATCTGCCTCGGACTCACCATGCCCCTCTCTGAATACCTTGAAGTGTCTACTTTCCAAAATGGGGTCATTTGTGGGGTGTGTTTACTGTCCTGACATTTTGGGGGTGCTAAATTGTAAGCACCCCTGTAAAGCCTAAAGGTGCTCATTGGACTTTGGACCCCTTAGCGCAGTTAGGCTGCAAAAAAGTGCCACACATGTGGTATTGCCGTACTCAGGAGAAGTAGTATAATGTGTTTTGGGGTGTATTTTTACACATACCCATGCTCAGAGCCGGATTAAGGCTAAATGGGGCCCTAAGCAAAGTAACTGATTTGGGCCCCCCCATCATGTCGTAATGGAATCAGAAGATGCAGCTGAACAGCAACATGCCGCACACACCGGGCAGCCGAGCTACTGGTTGCTATGGGCAACAGCACGCTTTCCTTTGTGGGTGCACAATGCAGGGAATAGCAGCGGCAAAATGCAGAGTGAGAGATGAATGGCTGGGACATTTGCACTCAGGGGCTGGGGCACCCCTGTGAAGAGGGCGCCAGATATCACAGCAGCAGCACTTTCCCCCTGCATCTCCAGCCTGGCAATAGCAGAAAGCTCTGGACACCGCCAAACCGGAAGCCGTTCCCCAGACAGAATTACATAACCACTCCCACCACCGAACAACCAATTTCCTCCCAAACTAGACAGCCACCATGCAGCCTCCATCCCAGTGAATACGATAGTCCAGCAGAGAAGGCAGCTGCAGTGGGGGAGAATGACAGCACCAGATGAATCACATTCACCTATTGCGATCCAAGCAATAGAGGTCCCGTCTAGTGTTGGGCGAACAGTGTTCGCCACTGTTCGGGTTCTGCAGAACATCACCCTGTTCGGGTGATGTTCGAGTTCGGCCGAACACCTGACGGTGCTCGGCCAAACCGTTCGGCCACATGGCCGAACTAAGAGCGCATGGCCGAACGTTCCCCGAACGTTCGGCTAGCGCTGTGATTGGCCGAACGGGTCACATGGTTCGGACCCGAACGCGCTCTGATTGGCCGAACGGTCACGTGGTTCGGGTAAATAAATACCCGAACCACGTCATATCTCCGCCATTTGTCTGTGGGTTTAGCTTTGGGTAGGCAGGCAGGGTAGTTCGCGCTCCAGCCACGCTAGCCAGGGTCCCCCCCAGTCATTGTGTGTCGCAGCTGGGAACAGTAGTACACCGCTCGCTCAGCCACACTATATATAGCATTGTTTACTGCCACTGTGTACCTCGCTCAGCCACACTATATAGCATTCTGTGTACTGTTCTGTGTCTGCTGGGAACAGTAGTACACCGCTCGTTCAGCCACACTATATAGCATTCTGTGTACTGTTCTGTGTCTGCTGGGAACAGTAGTACACCGCTCGTTCAGCCACACTATATAGCATTCTGTGTACTGTTCTGTGTCTGCTGGGAACAGTAGTACACCGCTCGTTCAGCCACACTATATAGCATTCTGTGTACTGTTCTGTGTCTGCTGGGAACAGTAGTACACCGCTCGTTCAGCCACACTATATAGCATTCTGTGTACTGTTCTGTGTCTGCTGGGAATAGTGGTACACCGCTCGTTCAGCCACACTATATAGCATTCTGTGTACTGTTCTGTGTCTGCTGGGAACAGTAGTACACCGCTCGTTCAGCCACACTATATAGCATTCTGTGTACTGTTCTGTGTCTGCTGGGAACAGTAGTACACCACTCGTTCAGCCACACTATATAGCATTCTGTGTACTGTTCTGTGTCTGCTGGGAATAGTGGTACACCGCTCGTTCAGCCACACTATATAGCATTCTGTGTACTGTTCTGTGTCTGCTGGGAACAGTAGTACACCGCTCGTTCAGCCACACTATATAGCATTCTGTGTACTGTTCTGTGTCTGCTGGGAACAGTAGTACACCGCTCGTTCAGCCACACTATATAGCATTCTGTGTACTGTTCTGTGTCTGCTGGGAACAGTAGTACACCGCTCGTTCAGCCACACTATATAGCATTCTGTGTACTGTTCTGTGTCTGCTGGGAATGGTGGTACACCGCTCGTTCAGCCACACTATATAGCATTCTGTGTACTGTTCTGTGTCTGCTGGGAACAGTAGTACACCGCTCGTTCAGCCACACTATATAGCATTCTGTGTACTGTTCTGTGTCTGCTGGGAACAGTAGTACACCGCTCGTTCAGCCACACTATATAGCATTCTGTGTACTGTTCTGTGTCTGCTGGGAATAGTGGTACACCGCTCACCCGCCACTGTATAGCATTGTGCTCTGTGTCGCTGCTGGGAATAGTGGTACACCGCTCACCCGTCACTGTATAGCATTGTGCTCTGTGTCGCTGCTGGGAATAGTGGTACTGTATAGCATTTCTGTACTGCCACTGTACTGCTGCCAGTCAGCGTGTACTGTAAGGATAAGTGAAATGAGGAAGAAATCCGGTGAAAGAGGGAGGGGCAAGGGAAGAGGTGTTTCCCCTGACGGTTCACGTACAGGCCACAGGGGAGCACCCAAGAAAACCCACTCAATACCGCCCATGTTGTCCAGGACAACAACCCTCACAAATCCAAAAGAACAGGACCAGATAATTACTTGGATGACCTCTCAAGCGTCCAGCAGTGGGTTAAGCAGCACCAGCACATCACGCACGAGGTCCGAGTCCTCAGCCAGTTACAAGGAGCCAGTGGGCACAAAGCTGACACAACCGGCAGCGACACCACGCACACAACTGCCAGATAACCAGTCCGATGAATTACCTCAGGACACAATGGGGTATTCGCAGGAGCTATTCCCAGCCCAACAAACTTCCACCTTTCAAAGGTCAATGGAGGAACAGCCAGAAATGTTGTGCCTGGATTCACAACCGTTAACTGTGGGAAATGCACCGCGCACTGAAATACAAGGCGAGTCCGAAGAGGACTCGGAAACCCAAATCCCAGAGCAATTTGGGCAGGAGGGGTTGCAATTGCAGGAGGTCGGCCGACAAGATCTGGAAGACGACGTTGGAGTGTGCTGCGCAGAGGTTGTTGTGGTGAGCTCTACTCCACGGCGGCGGCCCACAATGACATATGACGAGTTTGAGGAGATGGAAGAGGAGGGTATGGACAATGTGGACAGAGACCCAGATTTTGTTTGTGAACGAGAACATCGCCGTCGTAGCAGCAGCACAGATGAGTCTGTTGAAGAACCCACTGCTGCACGAGCTCGCCTTGTGCCACAAGGTAGGCGGCGCGCAATTTCAGGCACCACAAGCGTGGAAGTTCAAGTGAGAGGCAAAAGAGGAGCAAACAGAAATCGCCAGCAAGGAGGCAGGTGCTCCAAAGTCTGGGCTTTCTTTGAAGACTGCACTGAGGATGTTACCATGGCGATTTGCAAGGTGTGCAAGACCCGCCTGAGCAGGGGGAAAAGTATTAACAACCTCTCCACCACCAGCATGAGCCGTCACATGCTATCCAAACATCCCACTCTTTGGGCAAACGCGTCAGGACAGGGTACCAGAAACAACACTGCCTCCCTTGGGTTCACCAGACCCGCCTCAGCAGCAGCAGTAGCCCAGCCATTGCGTGGTTCACAACATTCACAAACATCAGACGACGCTGACACTGTCACTTTCCGGAGTAGTGCTCTTGAGGTCTCCCAGTGTTCTTCAAACACAACAACCAACAGCCCTTCCGTGTGCAGCGCTACGGTTCAGTTGTCTGTGTCGGAGATGTTTGAGCGCAAGAGGAAATTGCCAGCAAATGACCCCCGGGCCGTGGCAGTAACAGCCAGCATAGCCAAGCTTCTGGCCTGCGAAATGCTGCCATATCGATTGGTGGAGACAAACAGCTTCAAGGGCATGATGTCAGTGGCCATCCCACGTTACGTGGTTCCCAGCCGCTACCACTTTGCACGCTCTGCAGTGCCTGAGTTGCATGAGCACGTGGTCAGCAAAATAACCCGAAGCTTGAAGAATGCCGTTGCCTGCAAGGTTCACCTCACCACTGACACCTGGACGAGTGCGTTCGGCCAGGGTCGATACATCTCCCTTACTGCGCACTGGATGAACCTTGTGGAGCCTGGCAGCGATTCCTCACCTGCTATGGCACGGGTGTTGCCCACGCCACAAACAGCTGCACCGCCGTCCCTCACACTGGATAACAGCAGCACCTACCTCTCTGACTCCTTCTCCTCCAACGCATCTCAAAGCTGTACCTCATCCGGAAACGCTAACCCAGCAGCAGTAGGATCGTGGAAGCAGTGCAGCACAGCTGTTGGCATGCGTCAGCAAGCGTTGCTGAAGCTAATCTGCCTTGGGGATAAGCAGCACACAGGGGAGGAAATTTGGAAGGGAATAAAGGAACAGACGGATTTGTGGCTGGCACCGCTGGACCTGAAACCGGGCATGGTTGTGTGTGATAATGGGAGTAATCTCATTCGCGCTTTAAGGTTGGCTAAGCTGACACACATCCCTTGCCTGGCGCACGTGATGAACCTAGTAGTTCAGCGGTTCCTGAGGACATACCCAGGCGTGGCCGATCTTCTGTTGAAGGTGCGTCGAGTGGCCAAACATTGTAGAACTTCCAGTACTGCTTCGGGGGCACTCGCCAAGATGCAGGAGCGCTTCAATCTCCCCCACCATCGCTTGCTGTGTGATGTCCCTACGCGCTGGAATTCTACGCTGCACATGCTAGCCCGCTTTTGCGAGCAGAAGAGTGCAGTGGTCCAGTACATGACGGCGCAGTACCGAGGCGCATCCGGCCAGCTGCCAAGCTTCTGTGGAACCGATTGGGCCAACATGTTGGACCTCTGCCAAGTCCTCCAAAATTTTGAGCAATCCACGTTGCTTGTGAGCAGTGACAACTCTTCAGTCAGCATTACCATACCACTGCTGTGTTTACTGAAGAGGTCGATGTTAAAAATCAAGGAAACAGCTGTCATGATGCAACTGGGGGAATCTGAAGGAGAAAACGATCAGCGTGATGGTACCAACATCAGGCCATCCGCCTCAGGGAACGCTGGCACCAGCAGCTATGACGAAGAAGAGGAGGAGGAACAGCTGGAGTTGGAGCAGGAGTTTCATGCCACCACTGACGAGGGCCAGAGCGGTGCACGTTGGACTTCCACAATTCAACGCGAATGGTCAGCAGAAGCAGACCAGGAGGAAGGTGACGACTATGATGCATCACAACAACTATCACAACGCTCACAAGAGGATGATGAGGATTCTGGTGGGACTCTGGCACACATGGCTCAATTCATGCTAGACTGCATTGAACGTGACCCACGCATTGTGCGCATTCTGGACAACACCAATTACTGGGTTTATACCCTTCTGGATCCACGGTACAAACACAATGTTCCAAAACTGCTTGAAGAAAGAGTCAGACAGGTCAAAATGGAAGAATACCAGCAGGCCCTTGTGGAGACTTTAGAGAGGAGATTGACATCCTCCCCCTCCTCTAGCCAGTTGTACGCAGACAGACTGACTTCCGCAAACCCAGGACGACCAGGAGGGCAGCAAACAACGCAAGCCGCAGCTAGTACCCAAAAGGGAATGGTATCGGCAGTGTCCTTGGAGTGGGAAAATTTTCTGACACCCATGCAGCAGCAGCCCACTGAACAGCAAGCGTGCAGATCCACCTCCAACACCGATCGCCTGGAGAAGATGGTCAAGGACTACATGTCAGATGACGTAGCTGTGTCTAACAATCCATCTGCACCCTTCAACTATTGGGTATCGAAGCTAGACACCTGGCACGAACTGGCAATGTACGCAATAGAGGTGCTGGCTTGCCCGGCAGCGAGCGTTATGTCGGAACGCTGTTTCAGTGCTGCCGGAGGCATCGTCACAGATCGGCGTATCCGCCTCTCCACAGAAAATGCAGACCGTCTGACTCAAATTAAAATGAATCAATCCTGGATTGGAAACGACTACGCAACACTCCAGGACCCCAACCAAGTAACATGACCAATGAACATCTGGGATGGTTTAGCGTTTCCGGTCCCTGTTTATTGAACCTCTCATCTGTATTACACTTATGACTGCATGGCGGCAAAAAGCATTGCTATATCCGCACGCTTTTTGTCCTCATGCAAGGCCTGTGTTGTTGTGTCTCAAAAAGCTTGGCCTTCTCCTCCTGCGCCTGCTCCTGTTCCATCACGTCTGCTGCTGCTGGGTTAGCATTTCCAGTCCCTGTTTATTGAACCTCTCATCTGTATTACATTTATGACTGCATGGCGGCAAAAAGCATTGCTATATCCGCACGCTTTTTGTCCTCATGCAAGGCCTGGGTTGCGTCTCAAAAAGCGTGGCCTTCTCCTCCTGCGCCTCCTCCTGTTCCATCATGTGTGCTGCTGCTGGGTTAGCGTTTCCAGTCTCTGTTTATTGAACCTCTCATCTGTATTACATTTATGACTGCATGGCGGCAAAAAGCATTGCTATATCCGCACGCTTTTTGTCCTCATGCAAGGCCTGGGTTGTTGTGTCTCAAAGCGTGGCCTTCTCCTCCTGCGCCTCCTCCTGTTCCATCACGTGTGCTCTGTGCTGCTGCTGGGTTAGCGTTACCGGTCCCTGTTTATGGAAACTCTTCTCTTTATTACATTTATGACTGCATGGCGGCAAAAAGCATTGCTGCTATATCCGCACGCTTCTTGTCCTCATGCAAGGCCTGGGTTGTTGTGTCTCAAAAAGCGTGGCCTTCTCCTCCTGCGCCTCCTCCTGTTCCATCACGTGTGCTCTGTGCTGCTGCTGGGTTAGCGTTACCGGTCCCTGTTTATTGAACCTCTTATCTTTATTACATTTATGACTGCATGGCGGTAAAAAGCATGCTATCCGCACGCTTCTTGTCCTCATGCAAGGCCTGGGTTGTTGTGTCTCAAAAAGCGTGGCCTTCTCCTCCTGCGCCTCCTCCTGTTCCATCACGTGTGCTGCTGCTGCTGCTGGGTTAGCGTTACCGGTCCCTGTTTATTGAACCTCTTATCTTTATTACATTTATGACTGCCTGGCGGTAAAAACCATGTTACCTGTGCAAAGAAACATGACATTTTCAGCATTTAAAAGACAATTTTTCCTTTGAAACTTTACAATCAATTTTCTCAAAAACTATAAGCTCTTTTTGCTAAATTTTTTTTCCTCTTGTACCCACTCCCAAGGTGCACATACCCTGTAAATTTGGGGTATGTAGCATGTAAGGAGGCTTTACAAAGCACAAAAGTTCGGGTCCCCATTGACTTCCATTATGTTCGGAGTTCGGGTCGAACATCCGAACATCGCGGCCATGTTCGGCCTGTTCGGCCCGAACCCGAACATCTAGATGTTCGCCCAACACTAGTCCCGTCATCCGGAGCCCATCTGTCTCCTCTAGAGTGCTGCCGCTCTGTTACTACTACTATTACTACTTCCTACTTCATGTCTGATCTGAGAATCAGGAAGTTCAGAGCCAGCGGCTGCACTGTAGAAGAGACAGATGGGTTTCAGATGACGGGATCTCTATTGCTTGGATCATAGATAGGTGAGTGAGCGTTTGCCATCTGCTGCTATCATTCTTGCTGCAGCTGTGGTTCTCTGTGGGAAGGGAGGGTGGAGTGGGCAGCGGCAGAGCGCACAGTAGCAGGAGGGGGACCTAGGAGGAGAGCCTGGCTCTGAAGACAATCAGCAGCGCACGGCATCATTTGACAAGACAAGACAAATAACATTTATATCGCGCTTTTCTCCTGGTGGACTCAAAGCGCCAGAGCTGCAGCCACTAGGACGCGCCCTATAGGCAGTATCAGTGTTAGAGAGACTTGCCTACGGTCTCCTACTGAATAGGTGCTGGCTTACTGAACAGGCAGAGCTGAGATTCGAACCCTGGTCTCCTGTGTCAGCGGCAGAGCCCTTAAAGGGACTCCAAGCAGTGCCTGCGGATATGCCTTTAAGCATACCCACAACTAATTCATTACATCCTCACACCTACCAGCATGATGTTTGTAATTATATCCCCCTGGGTTCCTTATATTTCATTGCATTGTGCTGAATCGAGCTGCCAACTTTGGAGAAAAGTCGTCCTGTGGCCGTGATTTTGATCGTGAAAATATCAAAAACTAAAAGGCATAGAGCAGCTGTTTGTATATCATTGGAAAGAGGAGAAAGAGAGCTTTAAAATGATATGAATCTTTCCATAGTTACTGCACTGCTCAGAGTCCCTTTAACCATTATACCATCCAGCCACCGCTGACTTTGGAGAAAAGTCGTCCTGTGGCCGCGATTTCGATCGCGAAAATATCGAAAACTAAAAGGCATAGAGCAGCTGTTTATATATCATTG
Organism: Hyperolius riggenbachi; assembly: GCF_040937935.1. Taxonomy (NCBI): domain Eukaryota; kingdom Metazoa; phylum Chordata; class Amphibia; order Anura; family Hyperoliidae; genus Hyperolius; species Hyperolius riggenbachi. The sequence goes on from NC_090657.1 coordinate 104,014,791, forward strand.
GAAAGAGGAGAAAGAGAGCTTTAAAATGATATGAATCTTTCCATAGTTACTGCACTGCTCAGAGTCCCTTTAACCATTATACCATCCAGCCACCGCTGACAGGATGGCAAGGGCTGGTTTATGTGCTAATGGGGCCCCTTTGACTCTGAATGGGGCCCCAAGCGACTGCTTTTGTTTGCCTGGTCGGTAATCCGGCCCTGCCCATGCTGGGTGGGAGAAATATCTCTGTAAATTACAATTTTTTATTTTTTTTTTACACACAATTGTCCATTTACAGAGATCTTTCTCCCACTCAGCATGGGTATGTGTAAAAATACACCCCAAAACACATTATACTACATCTCCCGAGTACGGCAATACCACATGTGTGGCACTTTTTTGCACCCTAACTGCGCTAAGGGGCCCAAAGTCCAATGAGTACCTTTAGGATTTCACAGGTCATTTTGAGAAATTTCGTTTCAAGACTACTCTTCACGGTTTAGGGCCCCTAAAATGCCAGGACAGTATAGGGACCCCACAAATGACCCCATTTTAGAAAGAAGACACCCCAAGGTATTCCGTTAGTAGTACGGTAAGTTCATAGAAGATTTTATTTTTTGTCACAAGTTAGCGGAAAATGACACTTTGTGAAAAAAACCCAATAAAAAGCAATTTCCGCTAACTTGTGACAAAAAATAAAATCTTCTATGAACTTACCGTACTACTAACGGAATACCTTGGGGTGTCTTCTTTCTAAAATGGAGTCATTTGTGGGGTTCCTATACTGTCCTGGCATTTTAGGGGCCCTAAACCGTGAGGAGTAGTCTTGAAACGAAATTTCTCAAAATAACCTGTGAAATCCTAAAGGTACTCATTGGACTTTGGGCCCCTTAGCGCAGCACTTCCGTGTGACCTGGGGCACACGGAAGCTGATAGGCGTAATGCCTTCCATGCAGTCGGCTAGTTGCATCTGGGGGGGGGGGGGCTGGCACCTCCTGGATACAGGATGTCCAGAACAGGGCCGGGCCGAGGCAGAGGCTGGAGAGGCTCCAGCCTCAGGGCGCAGTGTAGGAGGGGGGCGCACAATTCATTCAGCTGTCATTCCTAATTGTGTATGAAGCAGAAAGAAATAAGAAAAGGGGATACATAGCAGTGACTGCAATCCAGATAACTAGATATTAAGGTGTTGGGGAGGTTGTGGGCCCTGTGGCCCTCTTACTCTAGTAGCAATCAGTGAGTGACAGCTGGGGTGGGAGGGATGGAGGGGCGCACTTCGGTGTCTCAGCCTTGGGTGCTGGAGGACCTTGTCCCTGCTCTGGTCCAGAATGATCTGTTCCTGAAATTGAAGGAAAGATCCAGTTCTCCCAGCCTTACTGTAGAGAACAAAGCTGTTGTAAACTGCCAATTGAATGAGATAAAAAGACACTTATACCAGCGTCTTGTTTTCCGGGTAACTAAATAGGGCGCTAACCTCTGGTCATTGAAGTCCACCCCTCCCATGTTGACATTATATTCGTGGACGACAAGGGGCTTTTCAATGACCGCAGTTGCCCGTTGAATTTGGACTGTCGTGTCTGTGTGAATGGTGGACAGAAAGTAAACGTCCCTCTTGTCCCTCCATTTCACCACGAGCAGGTCTTCAGTACGCAAGGCGGCCCTCTGCCCCCGTTCAAGTCTGGTGGTAACGAGCCGTTGGGGGAAGCCCTGGCGACTAGGCCGCGCAGTGCCACAACATCGGATTCCTTCTAACTTTAAGTGCTGAAAGAGGGCCACACTTGTGTAATAATTGTCCACAAAAAGATGGTACCCCTTCTGGAACAAGGGTGACACCAAGTCCCACACAACCTTTCCACTGCTCCCCAGGTAGTCAGGGCATCCGACCGCCTCCAATTTTGAGTCTTTTCCCTCATAGACCCTAAAACGACATGTATAGCCTGTGGCCCTTTCACAGAGCTTAAACAGTTTCACCCCATACCGGGCGCGCTTGCTTGGGATGTACTGATTGATGCCAAGGCGCCCGGTAAAGCGTAAGAGGGACTCGTCTACGCAGATGGTCTGTTCAGGAATATAAGCATCTGCAAATGTTGATGACAGGTGGTCTATGAGGGGCCGAATTTTGTGGAGCCGGTCATAAGCAGGGTGGCCCTTTTCATGACAGGTTTTGTCGTCGTTGAAGTGCAGGAAGCGCAGGATGGACTCAAATCGTGTCCTGGACATGGAAGCAGGGTACAATGGAACATGATGTACTGGGTTCGTAGACCAATAAGACCGCAATACATTCTGTTTCATAAGTCCCAAGTGAAGGATAAGGGCCAAAAAGATTTTAATGTCGGAAACTTGGACTGGTTTCCACCGGAAAGGCTGGGCATAGCTGCTCTCCGGGTGCTCGGTGATGAATTGTGTGGCTTTACGGTTGGTCTCAACCACAATTAAGTCCAAGAGAACCTGGGTGATGAACAGCTGCAAAAAGTCTAGGGCCGTTCCTAGATGAGCTGTCGCCACCTGGACTCCAGACTGGGCGGTGAAAGGGGGCACTACAGGTGCGTCGGAATCAGGGGATTGCCAATCTGGATGTGCCAGCACCTCTGGGAGTCTATAGGTACTACGGGCCCGTCTTCTTCTTGGTGGCTGCGACGGGGGTACTACTGCACTTGCCACCGTACCAGTTTCAACTTCCATGCTGGTGCTCACCACTTCACCAGGGTCTACAGAAGTACTGGTACCAAGTCCAGGAGATGCTGCGCTGCTGGTGCCTGCCTCACCAAGAAAACTATCATCAGCGCTAGCACCACCCTGCTGCCCTTGAGGCGGATCCTGCGCCACCTGCGGTCTAACGACATGGGGTCTGGTACGCCTGGCTCTAGCCGGGACCAAAGCCTCGTCATCACTTTCGGTCAGGGAACCACTGCTTTCCACAGGTTCAAATTCGGACCCGGATGATTCGACGGATGATGCTTCCCAAACGAACTCATCCGACTGGTCCATATACCTGTATACCTCCTCATCGGAAAGCCCCCTTCTTGCCATTGTGGACTGCTAAATTTATGGGGTTTTCCTCCGAGACTACCCAGAAAAAAAAGCACCTACCTAGCAAAAGGGAGTATTTGAGAGGTATTGGGGTTGGTGGGAAGTGGGGTCTCAGAGGCAATCAAACAATCACGGGACAATCGAAGCCGATCACAGGACAATCAAATACAATTACAGCACAATCGAATCCAATCACAGCACAATCAAATCTGATGCACTCGGAAGGTGATGGGGGGAGGGTGGGGTTGGGTGTGGCGGGAAGTGGGGTCTCAGAGGCAATCAAACAATCACGGGACAATCGAAGCCGATCACGGGACAATCAAATACAATTACAGCACAATCGACTCCAATCACAGCACAAGCAAATCTGATGCACTCGGAAGGTGGTGGTTGGAGGTGGTGGGGGGGAGAGTGGGGTTGGGTGTGGTGGGGTTGGGTGTGGCGGGAAGTGGGGTCTCAGGCAATCAAACAATCACAGGGCAATCGAAGCCGATCACGGGACAATCAAATACAATTACAGCACAATCGAATCCAATCACAGCACAATCAAATCTGATGCACTCGGAAGGTGATGGGGGGAGGGTGGGGTTGGGTGTGGCGGGAAGTGGGGTCTCAGGCAATCAAACAATCACAGGGCAATCGAAGCCAATCACGGGACAATCAAATACAATTACAGCACAATCGAATCCAATCACCGCACAATCAAATCTGATGCACTCGGAAGGTGATGGGGGTGGGGGTGGGGTGGGGGTTGTTGGGAAGTGGGGTCTCAGACGCAATCAAACAATCACGGGACAATTGAAGCAGATCACGGGACAATCAAATACAATCGCAGCACAATCGAATACAAGCGCAGCACAATCGATACAATCACAGCACAGTCAAATACAATGCACTTGGATTTGAGGGGGTGGGGGGTTGATCAGGAGCCCGCACGGGGCAGACTGAGTCCTGATCTGATGAGAGGCAGACACAGGGGGTTACTGATCAAAGATCAGTTAGTGATTGCTGAGGAGGACAGATGTAAACAAAGAGCAGAAGGGGGGTATGAGGGCAATCGAGGGCCTGGGCAGATGATCGGTTACCCCCACGGGGCAGTTAGGGTCTGCTCTGATGGGTGGGGGTGCTGAGGGGTGATCGACAGGTGATAGACAGGTGATCAGAGGGGGATCAGAGGGGGATCGGGGGGTAAGGTAGCTGTATACAGATGTATACAGTATACAGGGGGGTAGTCTGGGATGGGGTGTGGGGGTGATCTAAAGGTAGGGGGGGGGTCAGGTGTGACTAGGAGGCAGTTAGGGACCTAACGCAGGGGATAGCGTCGCTAGTTAGTGATAGGTGGAGGGGGGGGGGGGTTTAAAGGGGTGCAAGGGTGCTGGGCAGGGGTCTGCTGGGGTGATCGGGGGGGTATGAGGCCTGGGGTGGGAGATCAGGGGGGCTAGGTACAAAAAAAGCTGTGTGCAATATACCTTACAAAGTGCTTCCTCCTCGCTGGTGGTCTCTGCAACAATGAGACCACGAGGCGAGGAGGAAGCACGTATAAGGCACTTTGTTTACCTAACAAAGTGCCTTATACTCCGTGATTGGCTGGCTTTCCGGATTCCTCCGCTCGCCGGCGCTGCTAAGTGGCCGGCGAGCGGAGACAAAATGCCGGGCTATCGATCCCGGGCGGAGGATCGCGTCACGGATGACGCGATTGCTCCGCCCATGCCCTTACAAGGACCGCCGCCTCTGTGGGTGAGCTGGTCCTTGCGGGCTCCACTTCCCCGCCGCTGTGCGTTAGGCGGTCGGTAAGTGGTTAAGTTAGTGTAGCTAGCACTAGGCTAGCTAAACTTCCCCACCAGGTCCCCCGGCACTGTTCCACCCACCCCCTTCGATCGCCGCCGGCGATATTTACCTGGCCGCGATCCCGCGATGGCCGAGACTACCGCCATAGCTTCAGACGTTGCTATGGCGACAATCGGGCATGACTTCGTCGACATCATGCGCAGTTCCGATCGCCGCCATAGCAACCCCTAGAGGCTATGGAGAGGCTGCACCGGCGCGGGCTCCGGGGTGGGGTATGTATTCGGCAGCGATTGGGGGGGATTAGAGCCGGCCGGCGGCTGAGCAATGCACCGCGGCAGAAATGGACTAGCTGAGCTCGTCATTACCACCAAGGTGGTTAAAGAGAACCTGTACTGAGTAAAAATATTTTAAATAAACACATGAGGTAACTTCAAATGAACATTACATAGTTACCTTGCCATCAGTTCCTCTCAGAAGCTCATCATTTTCTTACAGTGATCCCTTCCAGTTCTGACAACATTTTGTCAGAACTGAAATATATCAGTTGCTGTCAGTTATAGCTGAGAGGAAAACTGATGTACCAGGTAATGTCCATGTTTCCCTATGGCTCAAGTGGGCGATGTTACAGTTTAACTGTGTGCTGACCAGAAAGCTGTTATGGGTAATGGCCCTTTTTTTAAAATGGAGGATGGAAAATTCCCTTGATCACAGTGAACAAACAGGACGCGGGACAGGAGAAAGACACTGAGGAGTAGACTACATGTAAGGTAAGTATGACTTGTGTATGCTTATTTTGACTTTTAATTTTCAGTTCAGGTTTTCTTTAACCTCCTTGCCGGTTTTCCTGACCTGAGCTCGGGGTAGAAAAAACAAGCTATTAGCGGTGATCCCGAGCTCAGGTCGGGGTAGGCATTGCAGAGCTTTACTTGCAGTTGTGGAGTCCCGCGCGCGATCTCGCTGCGCAGCGGGACTCCAGCCTCTCTCCCCGGCAGTGTGGGGTCTTTCCCTGGCCGCCGGGATCCCCCATGTCCCCGCTATTCTTCCGGGGACCCGGCAGCCAGTTGGAGCAGCGCAGCCGTGGTGGTAGCAGCAGAGCGGTGGTGGCAGCGTGACGTCATCGGGGGCGGGGCTAATATTGAAAACGAACTTCTCTATGTTAGAGAAATATAGAGAAGTTCGTTTATATGTATATTAGCGCCATCTTGTGGGCAAAGAGAAAACTGCAGCACAGGAGCCAGGAAGGTACATTTTTTTTTATTTTGCTGCAGATCTCCCTGCCAGAATGATTTTTTTCAGGTTTTAGGGTCTGAAAGAGTGGAAAAAAATTGCACCGCTTTTAGACCCTAAAATCTGGAAAGAATCAGACCGCCAAGGAGGTTAAGGAGGATTTCTCTTGAAGCGAAAGAGAGGCATTTATAGAAGCACAATGTAGAACTTTATGTGTGTCTTCTACAAGGCCGTAGAAGAGGTATCCAGTGCCAGACTAGATGATGGCAAGCACCAGCAACCATGAGCCATTGTTATGAAAACATTCTCACAGTACATTAAACAATGGTCTTGGGACATATTACCTCATTTTTGGCTTTTTCCATCTGAGCAGGCGTGAAAAACATCATCCATCACAGGATCAGCCAATTGCAGGCGATGGGTGACTGGTCCGTTTCTGCCAGGTGACGTCACATTTAACTCTTTAGAGGCTAGTTGTAATGAATAGCGGAGATGCCGCCGCGCGGTCTGGCGGCGGGGCGGCTGTCTCCGCGTTCAGACCGGCGGTTTCCGCACAGCAACATGTGTCTGGTTTGTCTGGACCTTCTAGTGCACACAGATGGAGAGCTACGCGTGCGTGCGTGCGTGCGTGCGCGCGCCAGGCGACAGGACATTTATACCAGCAGAAGGGGAATCAGCTGATCAGGCCGATCAGCTGATCCCAGCGGGACTCTGGATTGGCTGAGTGGCTCGGGCAGAGCTGCACAGCACTGCAAGTATATATAGATCTTGCTTGTCAGTTGCTGGTTGTCTGGCGTTGCGAATACTTACGTGTGAGCACTCAGACCTCAGTCAGATCCTACAGTGTGTTAGAACCAGGTGGACCTGGGAATTCACACTTAGCCAGATTACGCTATTGTTATATGCTGTGTTATGTCTTAGACCAGTTCCAGGGTGTTGAGACCAAGGACCTCACACCCAAGTTTAGGATTACTGTGTCATTGCTGTGTTATACATTCGACCAGGGCCGGATTTGTACTTTTTCCCGCCCAAGGCCAGCTGTCGCCAGCCACCCTTCAACTAACAGCTCCCCCCCAATAGTTTTTTTCATTGTGCGAGCATATGGCCATTGGCAAGTGTTTCCGTACTGGGCATAAGCAAGTAAGATCTTTAGACGCCCGTAGGAGATAAGGAGCTTGTGTATAGTTTTTTTTCCTTCATGCATTTCATATTACTGGGCATATCCGGACCTACAGTACTGATACACTCGCCCAATGTCGCTCTTATGCACTAAAGAAACCTATTTGACCAAGGAGGGACACAGCACTGGAACTGTGTGTGTATACATGATAAAAGGGAGCAATTAGAACTGAGTAAGGCCTCCACAGGTTCCAGCATGCTCTCCTCTATATAGTATTGGGGTGCCTCCAGAGCCAGCTGCCGAGCTCCAAGGCAGAGTATATGCAGCTGATCACACTCACCTGTCCAGCCAGTAGGCTCCTCAGTGTGTGTGCTTCATCCTCGTGCTGTCAGGTCACAGAAATACAGAAATAAGGCACCTGCGAAGATTAAGACCGAAGCACGCAGAGCAGTGCGCTGGTTGGACAGGTGGGTGCATTCCACTGCGAATACTCTGCAAGGGCCCCGAGGACCTTGGGAATCACCCCAATACTATAAGGAGGAGACGAGGCATGTTGGAAGATGTGGGGCCTCTATGTAAGAGAGTGAGCCTGCTGGGAGCTATTGTGCCTCTATGAAGCAGAGTAGCATGCTGGAAACTGTGGAGCTTTTAAGGAGTAGCATGCTGGGAGCTGTAGTACTATGGAGGGACATGCTGGTAGCTGTGGTGCCTCTACAGTGGGAGATTACACAAATGAGCCACCAACTAATGTTGCTTCCTGGATTGGGCTACAGGGGTCAGACCAGGTACTTACAGATTAGCAGCAGAAGGTATTTTCACCCAGGCATGGGATCCTACAGCGTGCAGCCTCGCTTCTACTCAGTGGGGGAAGCTGCCTCCCCCTCTCTCTCCCTCATGCTTTGGGCTGGCAAGAAACTTCAGAAGGGAGGCTAGCGTATGTACAAGGAGCTGCCACGACCCTTCTGATCTCTGCACGGAGGTCTCACTCCCTGCTTGTGCTCTCTAGGGTGTCTGACCTGCTATACGTCATTCCCAGTGGCACAGCAAGACCTCCGTGTGATCAGCTGATTGTGCGGTCCGTGCAGGGTGTTTCGCCTCTCTTTAGCCGCCCGCTGAACAGAAACAAGCTCCATCATGAAAAGCAATGCGGGCGGCTGCGGATGGACAACAGAGAGGACTCTGAACATGAGTGAGTGGCTCTAGCTCCAGGTGCACAAGGAGTCTAGCCTGCCCATGGCCGCTCACCGCTTGCCAATATTCTGCAAACTTTTAATACATAGCGGCCGTGGATGGAAGGACTCTGTGCTGAAAGTGTGTGTTTGTGGAGGGAGGGGGAGAGGCAAGCAGAGAGCGAGGGGGGATGAAGAGGGAGAGCAGACTGCAACTGGTGGCTGAGCGAGCCGCGAGTAGCCGGCTATAATTGTTAACACTCTACCCGCATGAACACACATTTTCTGCCCTTTAGCCACCCCAACCAGTGCTTAATTTCTGGCGCCCTAGGCCAGGGCCTATGTGGGCTTGCCAGAAATCCGGCCCTGCATTCGACCAGTTCCAGGGTGTTGAGACCAAGGACCTCACACCCAAGCTTAGGATTACTGTGTCATTGCTGTGTTATACCTTAGACCAGTTCCAGGGTGTTGAGACCAAGGACCTCACACCCAAGCTTAGGATTACTGTGTCATTGCTGTGTTATATCTTAGACCAGTTCCAGGGTGTTGAGACCAAGGACCTCACACCCAAGCTTAGGATTACTGTGTCATTACTGTGTTATACCTTAGACCAGTTCCAGGGTGTTGAGACCAGGGACCTCACACCCAAGCTTAGGATACTGTGTTATTCTTTAGACTAGTTCCTGGGTGTCGAGACCAAGGACCTCATACCTCAGACTAGGATTGTGCTTTATATCTGTCCTTGTACCTTATCTGCTCGTGTGTTGCCAACCTGGCCTGCCCGACCCTCCTGGCTGTCACTCATCCCTTGAGTGTTCAGTCTGTCTCTACTACCTGTGACACTATTCCACCAAGTGTCAGTTAGCTGCAAGGACCTCCTGCTCCTCAGAGAGTCCTTCCTGCAGTACAGCCAGGGACCTCTATTCCTTAGGAGCCCTCTGGCTGCAGTACAGTCTGATTCCCAGTTTACCAGGGAATCACTGGCTGCCAGATTATCACTATCTCCTCTCTTAGGAGATAGTCCCTGCACGGCTGAGGGCCAGCTGCCCCTCCGGTGGTTCTTGGCCGAGCTGCCTGTGTCTCCCGCCTCACGGGAGATAGCCTACATTTACATCAAACACTTACACTACATTAGGTGTCCAGAGGTTAGTCATACTTGTATTATTGGTGATTCTGCAGATCATCAATAATCAGGTATACATCTGTATTGTTGGTGATACTGCAGATCACCAATAATCAGATTCTCTCTGGGTGCTGACACCAATCGTTACACTAGTATATAAATCTAGGCCAGAGCTACAGAGCTCACTTCCACTTCCAATTTCTTTCTAGTTACTTATACTTCTGTTCAATTCCTAACTTCTTGTAACTTCCAGTATCTGTATGCTGTATATAGCCAAGTGCTGCCTTAGCACAACATAGCATAGATGTTTGTTAACAGAATGCCTGGTCAATTCACAAAGAATGAACCAAGAGCATGAAAAGCTTAAGATGACTTACTACAGATTGATTGCTTCGCTGAGGTAACAAACATGTAATGAAGATTGCCCATTTACACACCTGGATATCTGTTTTGCCGAATAAACTCCTTAAACTTTGAAGACTTATAACAGTTCTATCTCCTGTGCTGTTGCTGTAACAAGTGTTAAATTATCACAAGTTCTGTGATATGGTGCCAAACAAAGGTGTAGTGTTGCTGCCCATAGCAACCAACAAATATTTATTACACTCTGGAAGACCAAAATTCTACCAACATCCTGAAGACCTCAGTATGGAGTTCACATTGTGCCTGGTCCAATGCATGGTGGCTTAAATAGTCCCCCTCCCAATATGCCATTCACATGAAACTGCTGCAATTGAAAAAAAAATTGTTTCTGCCCAAGATAAAAATTTCCATGCACAAGGACCTCAATACTGAAGACCTGGTTACTCCCAGCTTGTTGAGGTAGGCCACTGTTGTGTATAAATCAAGACAGGTCTATCTAGAATTACCTTCTGAAGACCTAGAAGACTTTGCTGCACAGCTGCCAACTCCCTGAAGTTTGTTGACCATCGTCCCCCGGTCACCAACAACAGGCACTAGCGTCTGTAAATCTTTACTTGTTCTACATGTTGAAGTGCCCAATGTAGCTTAGAACGTGTCCCATACTTGCTGCTACTACTAAGTTTGTAATGGTCGACTGTTCAACTGCCACCAACTCTACTGCTGGGAATAAAGATGTGAGAAACCCCAGGACTTTCATCATTCTTAGAGAGTCAGGAAACAACCTCAGATACTTACCTCAGGAAGGGGAGGCCTCAGGGTATCAATAAGGCTTTCCCGTACTCTTTAACTCGGGGGAATCCAGTTCTGGCTCCCCTCCCCCCAACAAGCTGGGCAAGCAGTGCAATATTTACCTACTGCAATCCAGCACAGGTGCAGTAGTGGCTCTTCGTTTGGGCTAAGGCGGAAATAGAGCCCGATAGCATTCGCTCTACTGTGCAGGCGTGAGTCCTTTGAGCCTGCGCAGGAGAGCAGATATGATCGGCCTTGGCTATTTATGCCTTAGCCCGAATGACCACGATCCATACTGCGCTGGATCGTGGTAGGTAAAGGTTTACCTCGCCGCGGTGGATGATAACAGTGGAAGCCTCATTAGGATGACTTTTTTTGTTACAGGTTTTTCTTTAAGGAGTTCAGCTGAACTATGCACAACTGACAAATTCCATGCTGTAATTTTTGAATTCATTTCTGGATTAAATCTACCAGAAAGCTCAGAAAAGTAATTTCCCGAGTTGGAGACAGTCCTGACTTTGAATGATTCATCAAGCAACCCACCTGTGTCAGTAACTTTAAGGCTGAGTACACACTTAGTGTGGGAAACGTCACATTTTTATGCATGTGCATTTGTATTGCATTTTCTATGCATTTGTGTTAGTGTCCGCATTTTGCATGCATTTAAAGCGTTTGCGGTTTGCATATACAAAACGCATGTGTTTTATGCAAATCACTAGGAAGACAACAGGAAGTGGAAATACATCAGAAACGTTTATAAAAACACATTACATTGCGTCACCATTGACTTTTATTATGTGCGTTTGTTTGTTTTTTTAAACTCTGGTTTTGTTGCAGATTTTTCAAAAATGCATATAAACCACATATGCTTTTTTTTTGAGGCAGCCCATTGAAAGCAGAAACACTAGTGTTGCAGAAAACGCAGCATTTATGCAAAGTGTGTTCCTAGCCTCTGGCAGATCCCTGTGAACCTGAACCAATTCCTCTGTCTGTGCACAAATTAGCAGGTCTCCTAACTAGGGAATGATTGCAACGCCCAGCAATCTTAGTGACTTTATCACCTCTGCTAAGAGCTTTGTAAAGCTACAGTGTGCTGCCAAATGGCAAAGGCCCGGAATTGTTGTTGGGACCTAGTGCACAAATTTCACTTTCAATATTTAACAAACATCAGAAATTCCTAAGATTTGAATATGCAGACAAGCATCCTTGAGGTCTATGGTTATAAGGAGTTCCTTTCCTTGAAGAAGCAAGAAGTTTTAAATCAGGATGATACCATTTATTGGCTAACTACAAATGAATAAGAATAAACAAGCTTTCAGCCTTGCAGCCTTCGTCAGGTTTACATCCTGTTAGTTTGCAAGCTGGTGGTACAGACAGCTATATACATGCAACATCAAAAGGGAAAACAGATATTTTTTTCAAGCATAAATACGTCATTAAGATGCCTTAATTCAAACAGACCATCTAAATGGGGTAAGATAAGGATCCTTGTTTACTCCATTGCTCACAGACCTGGTATTAGGATTGACCCAGAGGTATCGTAAATTCTTAGTTCACAAGTTCAGCTAGAGTGGCCTAGACAGTTCAAATATCATCAATCTCATACCAATATAGAAAACATCTTGAAACCTCTTGTGTGGTCCGCAAGTGAGGATGATCTTCTCCAGTTCCACAGGAACTTCAATGCCTTCCATCCTACAATCAAATTGAAACTTACCCACTCTCACACAGAGATTAACTTTCTGGACACCACCATATACATCAGGGGTAACAACATACAAACCTCTGTGTATCGCAAACCTACAGACCGTCCCACATACCTAAGATATGACAGTTTTCATCCCAAGCACATTTACTCCACTGACAGGGTAACGATACCAGGTTCACAACAGGAGTACAGAGTACAAGGTAAATTTTCCTGTGGGTCCACCAATCTGGTATATCTGATCATGTGTGCTAAATGCCCCAATGTTATGTACGTGGGAGAAACTGGACAAACTCTGTGCAAACGTATGAATGGACACAGGCACACTATTAATGATACCAAATCTGGACTCCCAGTTGCTACACACTTTCGGTCCAACGGACACAGCATGGATGATCTTCGTGTCACTGCCCTGAAGGGCGGCTTCAAAAACGTCAAATGACCGATTAATAGCAGAAACTAAATTTATAAATTGGTTCAAAGCTGTGGAGAAGGGTTTGAATAAGGACAACAACTTTCTATATTGGTATGAGATTGATGATATTTGAACTGTCTAGGCCACTCTAGCTGAACTTGTGAACTAAGAATTTACGATACCTCTGGGTCAATCCTAATACCAGGTCTGTGAGCAATGGAGTAAACAAGGATCCTTATCTTACCCCATTTAGCTGGTCTGTTTGAATTAAGGCATCTTAATGACGTATTTATGCTTGAAAAAATATCTGTTTTCCCTTTTGATGTTGCATGTATATAAGCTGTCTGTACCACCAGCTTGCAAACTAACAGGATGTAAACCTGACGAAGGCTGCAAGGCCGAAAGCTTGTTTATTCTTATTCATTTGTAGTTAGCCAATAAATGGTATCATCCTGATTTAAAACTTCTTGCTTTTACTGATGGCTAACACGGTACAATACCCTACTGCTACTACTATGCTTGAAGATACCGCAATGTACCGCACTTTCCTGGAACTAAAGAAAGACCTGAAGAAACTTGCACAACTGGACAGCGACATCTTTTTCTTGACTACATGTAAAAAGGAAAAACTTATACCTCAAGGACTAAGGATACAGAATCCCACGCTGCAAACATACAATAGCAGGTTTGCAGAAGAAATCTGCAGGAGGAGCTCGGAGAGAATACGTAATAACCTTTTAAGAGTCTGCTATAACCGTAAGAGGATTACAAAGGATGAGATACAGAGCCTGAAACTGTCTCTGAATGATGACCCCACTGGATATACATGGGATAAACTACAGACCTTCTATGGGAAACTACAGAGATTCCTAATTAACAACAAAAAGAAAAAAATTTAGAGACTTAGAATTAAGAGTGGACGCACAAGCAGCAGAAAAAGAGCAACCCACAGGTGTAATGAATCTTTCCTCTTATCAGGCCACTGAAGCTGAAATGTCAGTACTCTCTAAAAGCCTGTCATTCTGCCCTGCGAGACCCATAGACAGGATTGCACTCTGTGGAGATATAGAGGAATTTTTCAGAAAGCTGCGACTCAAGGAACACTACCATGATAAGGAAGCCTGTGATACAATGGATAATGGACCAAAAATAGGGATCGGACGACGAATCCGGCGAATCCACGAATCCCTCGAATATTAGGAAATATTCGAGATTCGTGGATTCGAATCCCGACGCCATTTTCTGATCGCCGAATCCGCCGCATCCCGACGCTGCATCGCCGCGCATCCGCCGCTTTACCCGTCCGCAATTGTCCTCCTTCCTCCCCCTGCAGCCTCCTCCGCTCGCCCGCCGCATAAATAAGAGGAAGCAGCCTCTCACCTCCAGCGTGGAGCCCGGAGCGGCAGACCTCTTACAGACTTTCTCATTCCCCCTAGTGACCGGCTCTTACTACGCGTCATCAGTAAGAGCCGGTCAGGTGGCCACTAGGGGGAACCAGGAAGTGAAGGGAGAAGTCTACCGCTCTGGGCTCCACGCTGATGCTGGAGGTGAGAGGCTGCTTCTCCTTATTTATGCAGGGGGACGAACGGAGGAGGCTGCGGGGGGAGGGAGGAGGATTACCCAGCTACCTATACTGCAGCCCCTTATAGCCTGCTACCTATACTGAAGCCCCCCATAGCCTGCTACCTCTACTGAACCTCCCATAGCCTGCTACCTATACTGAAGCCCCCCATACTGAAGCCCCCCGTAGCCTAACTATACTGAAGTCCCTTATGCTGAAGCCCCCCATAGCCTATCTATACTGAAGCCCCCCATAGCCTGCTACCTATACTGAAGCCCCTCATACTGAAGCCCCCCATAGCCTATCTATACTGAAGCCCCCCATAGCCTGCTACCTATACTGAAGCCCCCCATACTGAAGCCCCCCATAGCCTGCTAGCTATACTGAAGCCCCCCATACTGAAGCCCCCCATAGCCTGCTCACTATACTGAAGCCCCCCATACTGAAGCCCCCCATAGCCTGCTACCTATACTGAAGCCCCCCATAGCCTGCTACCTATACTGAAGCCCCCCATACTGAAGCCCCCCATAGCCTGCTACCTATACTAAAGCACCCCCATAGTCTGCTACCTATACTAAAGCACCCCCATAGCCTGCTACCTATACTGAAGCCCCCCATAGTCTGCTACCTATACTAAAGCACCCCCATAGCCTGCTACCTATACTGAAGCCCCCCATAGCCTGCTACCTATACTGAAGCCCCCCATACTGAAGCCCCCCATAGCCTGCTACCTATACTAAAGCACCCCCATAGTCTGCTACCTATACGGAAGCCCCCCATAGCCTGCTAACTATACTGAAGCCCCCCATACTGAAGCCCCCCATAGCCTGCTAACTATATTGAAGCCCCCATAGCCTACTTACTGTACTGAAGCCCCCCATAGTCTGTTACCTATACTGAAGCCCCCCATAGCCTGCTAACTATACTGAAGCCCCCCATACTGAAGCCCCCCATAGCCTGCTAACTATACAGAAGGCCCCTATACCCTGCTGCCTATACTAAAGCCCCCCATAGCCTGCTAACTATACTGAAGCACCCCATAGCCTGTTACCTATACTGAAGCCCCCCATAGCCTGCTACCTATACTGAAGCCCCCCATAGCCTGCTACCTATACTGAAGCACCCCATAGCCTGTTACCTATACTGAAGCACCCCCATAGCCTGCTAACTATACTGAAGCCCCCATAGCCTGCTACCTATACTGAAGCCCCCCATAGCCTGTTACCTATACTGAAGCCCCCCATAGCCTGTTACCTATACTGAAGCCCCCCATAGCCTGTTACCTATACTGAAGCCCCCCATAGCCTGCTACCTATACTGAAGCCCCCCATAGCCTGTTACCTATACTGAAGCCCCCTATAGCCTGCTACCTATACGGAAGCCCCCCATAGCCTGTTACCTATACTGAAGCCCCCCATAGCCTGCTAACTATATTAAAGCCCCCTATACCCTGCTACCTATACTGAAGCCCTCCATAGCCTGCTACCTATACTGAAGCCCCCTATACCCTGCTACCTATACTGAAGGCCCCTATACCCTGCTACCTATACAGAAGGCCCCTATACCCTGCTGCCTATACTGAAGCCCTCCATAGCCTGCTACCTATACTGAAGCCCCCTATACCCTGCTACCTATACTGAAGGCCCCTATACCCTGCTACCTATACTGAAGGCCCCTATACCCTGCTGCCTATACTAAAGCCCCCATAGCCTGCTACCTATACTGAAGCCCCCTATACCCTGCTGCCTATACTGAAGGCCCCTATACCCTGCTGCTTATACTGAAGGCCCTTTATACCCTGCTGCCTATACTGAAGGCCACTATACCCTGCAACCTATAGTGAAGGCCCCTATACCTTGCAACCTATAGTAAGGGCCCCTATACCTTGGTAGCTATACTGAAGACACCTTTACCTAGCTACCTATACTGCGGGCACCTATGCCTGGGTACCTTATACTGCGGGCAACTATACCATGGATCGCACAATTCTTATGCGCAGGATTCGTTAGATTCGGGATTCGAAAGGTTCGAGATATTCGAGAACCTTTTTAGATTCGGATCCGGATTCGGATTCGAAGAAATTGTGGATTCGTCCCATCTCTAACCAAAACGCACCAGATCTAAAAAGAAAAAAAAAAGAAAAAAAAAAGAAAAAAAGATGGACCCCCAAAGAAGGAAAAAACCCGGCCCTGGATAAATATATCAACAAATTCAGATGTAGAATCTCTGACAGAATCCTGAGTAAAAGAAAGACACTGGCCCAGAATGTAACACCACAGGAGCGACAGGCCATCAGATCCCTTAAGGAGAATAAGGACATTATTATTAAACCAGCGGATAAAGGTGGTGCCATAGTCATAATGAACACCAGTAACTACATCCAGGAGGCACAAAGACAATTATCCAACACCGCTCACTATGCCAAATTACAGGGGGACCCCACAAAAGGCTACAGGATGGCACTTAATAGGATGGTTAACAGATTGCCTGCAAACATCAGACAACATGTAAGGACCCTTGTCCCTGAAGAGCCTAGAACAGCCTGCTTTTACATGCTTCCCAAGATCCACAAAGAGGGAAACCCAGGCAGGCCCATAATCTCAGGGAGCGGAACATAATCTCAGGGAACAGAGAACATCTCAGGGTGTCTGGAAAACATCTTGAAACCTCTTGTCTGTAAAAGACCCAGCTACTTACAGGAAACCACCCACCTCCTGAACAAACTGACAGCCATCGACCCAGTACCTGAGGGAACCATACTGGCCACGATCGACGTGGAGTCCCTGTACACGAACATTCCCCATGATGATGGTATTGCGGCCTGCCGTAAATATCTTCAGGGTCAGGGCATACCTGTAAAGCCTATTACTGGACTGATCAAATTCATTCTTACTCATAATTATTTCACTTTTGGACAGGACCTCTATTTACAGCAGATGGGCGTGGCAATGGGTTCGCGATTCGCTCCACAGTATGCAAATCTATTAATGGCCAAAATCGAAGAGGAATACCTCAATGCATGTGGCATAAAACCCTTGGCCTACTTCCGCTTCATTGATGATATTTTAATCATCTGGTCCGCAAGTGAGGATGATCTTCTCCAGTTCCACAGGAACTTCAATGCCTTCCATCCTACAATCAAATTGAAACTTACCCACTCTCACACAAAGATTAACTTTCTGGACACCACCATATACATCAGGGGTAACAACATACAAACCTCTGTGTATCGCAAACCTACAGACCGTCCCACATACCTAAGATATGACAGTTTTCCTCCCAAGCACGTTAAGAACTCTATAATTTACAGCCAAGCTATAAGGTACAACAGGATTTGTTTTTGACAGGATGGACAGATACAAGCACCTGGATCACCTTAAGAACACTTTCATTAAACAAGGATACAGTCCTCCCATGGCTGAAGCCCAAATCAGGAAAGCCAGCAACATCCCCAGGACTGAACTCCTGAAATATAAGCAAAACCAGAAAGAGGAACGTGTCCCTTTGGTTGTCACCTACAACCCACACCTGGAAATCTTGAGGAGGATTGCTAAGTAACTTCATCCCATTTTACACAAGGATCACAGACTGAGAACGATATTCCCTAAACCTCCACTCTTGTCATATCGGCAACCACACAATCTAAAACAGATGATTGTCAGGAGCTCTTTGAATAGGCCTCAACAAAACGGAACATCACCCTGCCGACAAAAAATATGTGGGACCTGCAGACACATTTATTCCACTGACAGGGTAACGATACCAGGTTCACAACAGGAGTACAGAGTACAAGGTAAATTTTCCTGTGGGTCCACCAATCTGGTATATCTGATCATGTGTGCTAAATGCCCCAATGTTATGTACGTGGGAGAAACTGGACAAACTCTGCGCAAACGTATGAATGGACACAGGCACACTATTAATGATACCAAATCTGGACTCCCAGTTGCTACACACTTTCGGTCCAACGGACACAGCATGGATGATCTTCGTGTCACTGCCCTGAAGGGCGGCTTCAAAAACGTCAAATGACCGATTAATAGCAGAAACTAAATTTATAAATTGGTTCAAAGCTGTGGAGAAGAGTTTGAATAAGGACAACAACTTTCTATATTGGTATGAGATTGATGATATTTGAACTGTCTAGGCCACTCTAGCTGAACTTGTGAACTAAGAATTTACGATACCTCTGGGTCAATCCTAATACCAGGTCTGTGAGCAATGGAGTAAACAAGGATCCTTATCTTACCCCATTTAGATGGTCTGTTTGAATTAAGGCATCTTAATGACGTATTTATGCTTGAAAAAAATTTCTGTTTTCCCTTTTGATGTTGCATGTATATAAGCTGTCCGTACCACCAGCTTGCAAACTAACAGGATGTAAACCTGACGAAGGCTGCAAGGCCGAAAGCTTGTTTATTCTTATTCATTTGTAGTTAGCCAATAAATGGTATCATCCTGATTTAAAACTTCTTGCTTTTACTGATGGCTAACACGGTACAATACTCTACTGCTACCTTCCTTGAAGAAGAGACTGTATTGACTGATTGAGTAAAATGTTCTCTATTCTGAACTTCACGTACTTCAGATATGTAGAATAGTAGGCGTGTCTCGACACCCTAAAGAAAAATACAAGAAACAAAAACGGGAGCCCAGTAGTGCAATATGTAAAGATGCAGGGTTTAAAATGAAATGTAAAATAAATGTTCTACTCACAAAGGCAGGTTCCAGGGGGAGCAACAAACCTCAAAAAGCAGGTGGAGACAATGAACCCAACTCCACTCGGGGTGGGTCAACTGGACCTGATTGCGGTCGCTCTCCTTGAAAATAGTGACAGACAACTAGCAGGGACAAGACCACTAGAGGTCTGTCTCAACCACTCCAACAGCCTTTGTTGGGGAGTATACTAAGCATATTAGGGGAAAGAGGTGCCCTGGTGTGTATAAAACTTCTAAAATAGAAAACAATGAGGTGGCTTACCTCAACGAGAACTTTGTAATCACAAAGGATATTTATTAAGAATAGGCAACGTGTTTTGCGAGTCTGAGCCCGCATCCTCAGGCCAGTAAAAGTGCCAATAAGATCAAAGCTATCCAACATAGGGAGCTTCCTAGGGAAGCTCCCAATTCAAGGAGAGTGACCGCAATCGCTTTGCAAAAGTGCTTAGAAAAGCACGTTTCTAAGCCGAAATAGCTTGTAAAAGCGCTTTCAAAATCATTCCATAAAATCAACAGTGCTTGCAATAGCGCTGGCGATTTATAATGTGAACAAGACCTTAAAGATATTTGATGACTGCTGCAATCAGTCTACGTACATAACTGGCACAAAGCCTTTAGGTACTCTGCCAATCTTGTATTACAACTCTGCTCTCAGATTTAGGGTTGGTACACACCTAGGGCACTCCTGATAGCTTTTTTTTTTAAAACACTAGCGCTTTTAACCTGCTTGGCTAAAGTATTTTTAGAATAAAACCACATTGCTCTGGTGTGATCCAACCCATACAAACATGGGCCCTGCAGAATTTGAGGGGATTCAGCCTCAAAGTATAGGAAAGTGGAAAATCCACTTCCAGGTATACTGTACAAAAAAATTGCTACACCAAAATACTCAAAACTCTCTAGGCACATGCCTAGAATTACTTAGAAAAATCACTTCTAAAAACGCTGAGCATTTGCAATTACACTAGCATTTTAAGGTGTGCACCATCCCTTAATCTGAAAAAAAAAAAAAAAAAACCCACACCTTTTCACTAAACACATCCTGGGGTAAAAACAGAATACATAATATGCAACTTAGCCATCAAGTTCTCACCCATCCAGATATATGTTGTCAGTAGAGATGGCCCGAGCGGTTCGCCCGCAAACTTATTCGCGTGAACTTCAGTGGTTCACGTTCGCGGTGAGCCGCGAACTATATGCGAGTTCAACCCGCCCCCTATACTACATCATTAGGGTCAACTTTGACCCTTTACATCACAGTCATAGTTACATAGTTACATAGTTACATAGTTATTTTGGTTGAAAAAAGACATACGTCCATCGAGTTCAACCAGTATAAAGTACAACACCAGCCTGCTCCCTCACATATCCCTGTTGATCCAGAGGAAGGCGAATAAAAACCCTTACAAGGCATGGTCCAATTAGCCCCTAAAGGGAAAAATTCCTTCCCGACTCCAGATGGCAATCAGATAAAATCCCTGGATCAACATCATTAGGCATTACCTAGTAATTGTAGCCATGGATGTCTTTCAACGCAAGGAAAGCATCTAAGCCCCCTTTAAATGCAGGTATAGAGTTTGCCATAACGACTTCCTGTGGCAATGCATTCCACATCTTAATCACTCTTACTGTAAAGAACCCTTTCCTAAATAAATGGCTAAAACGTTTTTCCTCCATGCGCAGATCATGTCCTCTAGTCCTTTGAGAAGGCCTAGGGACAAAAAGCTCATCCGCCAAGGTATTATATTGCCCTCTGATGTATTTATACATGTTAATTAGATCCCCTCTAAGGCGTCTTTTCTCTAGACTAAATAAACCCAGTTTATCTAACCTTTCTCGATAAGTGAGACCTTCCATCCCACGCATCAATTTTGTTGCTCGTCTCTGCACCTGCTCTAAAACTGCAATATCTTTTTTGTAATGTGGTGCCCAGAACTGAATTCCATATTCCAGATGTGGCCTTACTAGAGAGTTAAACAGGGGCAATATTATGCTAGCATCTCGAGTTTTTATTTCCCTTTTAATGCATCCCAAAATTTTGTTAGCTTTAGCTGCAGCTGCTTGGCATTGAGTACGATTATTTAACTTGGCACAGGGTAGCCAATCAGGCTACACTCCCTCCTGGAGCCCCCCCCCCCCCCCCTTATAAAAGGCAGGCAGCGTCAGCATTTTCACTCACTCGTGTGGCTGCAGTAATTAGAGAAGGGAAAGAACCTTGCTGCTGACGTAGGGAAAGCTTAGTTAAGCTCTTGTGTTAAGCTTGTTAGGTTGCTCTTTGTTGCTGATCTTATTGCTAAAAAGCACTCCTCATCCTCAACAGCTCTCTTGAGAGCTAATGTTGTTCTTGTGATTTTTTATTTTCTTTGTGTGTGTGTCCCACAGACACTTGTGTTGCATATGCAGCCCTGTCAATCAGTCGCAGCTGCTGGTGGGCCCTTGGCCCCTTGGTAATTCCTACTGTGCCACTGCCAAGCCCAGCACATTCAGTGACTACCTGTGTGTGTGACAGCTGCACATTTTCTAATACCAATCACTGCATACCCACCTGTGTTCAGTGCACCTACCTACCGACGCGAGTGCATGCAGTGTCACTGCACCTGTTGACGGTAAGTGTGTGTGTGTGTGTGTGTGTGTGTATGTGTGTGTGTGTCAGCTGCACATTTGTAATACCAATCGCTGCATACCCACCTGTGTTCTGTGCACCTACCTACCTACGTAAACGCACGCAGTGTCACTGCACCTGTTGACGGTACCTGTGCGTGTGACAGCTGCAAATTTGTAATACTAGTCATTGCATAATTGTTCACAGTACCTGTGTGACTACACGCTGTGTAATATTCCAGTCCGTGCATACCGGTTAACTGCACCTGTGTGACAGCTGCACATTGTATTGTAATACCAGTCACTGCACCTGTATGACTGCACATTGTATTAGTCAAGTCAGTGCATACCTTTCACTTCCCCCCTCCCTCCCCCCCGATATGGACAAAACAACAGGCAGAGGAAGAGCCAGAGGCAGGCCACCCAGCAGGTCTGTTCGAGGTCGTGCTGATGTGATTTCATACGGGCCTGGCCCAAAGTACAGTGCTCAGAAGAAGGCACGTCCCATCAACTCCCAAGATTGTCAGGACGTGGTTGACTATTTAACACAGAACATCTCATCTTCCGCAGCCACCAGCGCTACTACAAGCACCACATCTGCTGCATTTGACACTTCGTAGGAGTTATTTGGTGGGGAATTAACTGATTCACAGACATTGTTACAACAAGATGAAGGCGCTAAGGCAAGTTACACCACCTCATATGTCTGAGTTAGGCGGCACTATGGACGTAACGTGTGAGGAGGATGATGATGATGAAGTACCTGCTGTTAGTGCAGTTTATGAGGTGTCTGAGGCAAGCGAAGCTGGGGAGGATGATTATGATGATACGGATGCCTCGTGGGTTCCTAAGAGACAAAACGACCAAGGGGATAGTTCAGAGGGGGAGTCAGAAAGGAGTAGGAGGAGACAAGTTGCTGAAAGAAGCAGGGGGAACTCGTCTTCAGAAACAGCTGGTGGCAGTGTCCGGCGCCATGTATCGCCACCTATGGACAGCTAGCCAACATGCCCTTCAACGTCAGCTGCTGAGGCCACCATAGTGCCCACACCCTAGGGGGGGGCTCAGCGGTTTGGACATTTTTTGTGTGTCTCCCTTAGATCAGAGCAATGCCATCTGTTCTCTCTGCCTCCAAAAATTGAGCCGTGCAAAGGCCAACAGCCGCATAGGATTCCGAATTTCGAGTTTGCCATCGGAATTTGGCAGTTCCGAGTAAGCACTCGAAACTCAAAAATTCGGCAATTCCGAGTACCGAATTCGCGTTTACATTGAAGTCAATAGTGCTAAATTCCGTGGTTAATTGTGAAGCCTCCTTACATGCTATCATCACCAAATTTGGCATGTATATTAAGCAGATGAGTAGGAACATGGTAAAAAAAAATTTGTGAAAAGACCTTATAGTTTTTGAAATAAATGATTTTAAAGTTTCATAGGAAAAATGGTTTTTTAAACTGTGTAAAATGACACTGCTGCAGTACAGGTTACTGCATTCCGAGTTCTGAATACATATTGTATACATTTCATGAAAACAGACAGCGTGGGGTCCCCCCTCCCAAGCCTCCTTAACCTCGTCCCCCATGCAGGCTGGGATAGCCAGAATGCGGAGTCCCGGCCAAGTGGGACTTCGCACCCTGACCTATACCAGCACGCATGGTCCATGGTATGGGGGGGGCTCTGGAGGAGAGGGGCGGCCAACCTCCCCCTCTCCCCCAGAGCCCTTGTCCAATCCATGGACAAGGGGCTCTTCCGCATCTCCGGTGCCCCAGGAGGAGGTGGGGGCCGCCGACGTCCTAGGGGGTTCATGGTGCCATCCGGGGGTCCCCTTTAACAAGCAGACTCCGGAAGCTGCCCCATCCCCAGGAGAAATGAGTATATATTACCCATTTCAGCACAGAGTTAAAGAAATAAAAACATGACAATGAAAAAAGTCCTTTATTGCTCTGTATTAACCAGGGATACTTACCTTGCAATAATCCCACGCCAGTATCCTCGGGAGTGGTCCCACGCCAGTATCCTCAGGAGTGGTCCCAGGCACCCTCCCAACTCCCGCGGCTGAATGGCTATAGACAGCCTCTGCAATCTGTATTGCATAAGCTAGAAACACGAAAATTGTTTGCTAAAACAAGAATTTTCGGCAAACAGTGTCATAAACAAAATGGCTGCTGGGGAATTCCCGTTCCCCGGAGGCCACCTCAGAGTGTCAGATTGAGCGTTATTTCACAATAAATAGGTGGGTCCAGGGGACCAGGGCACCTCCTGCTCTGGTCACCTGGACCCACCATCTATGTGAAAAATGGCTGGTTTTGCCACTCTAGTGTGGTCTCCAGCGTTCCGGGATTTCCCAATGGCCATTTTGATCGCATCACTGTTTGCCAAAATTTCTTGTTTCAAAGGCAACATTTTCATGTTCATAGCCTCTGCTATACAGCTGCAGAGGCTGACTGTGACCATTCAGTGGCGGGAGTTCATCGGTGTGGGAGGGTGGTGAGATGTCCTAAGAGGATACTGGCGTGGGATTTTCGCAAGGTAAGTATCCCTGGTTAATTTAGAACAATAAAGGACTTTTTTCGTTGTGTTTTTATTTCTTTTTTTAACTCTGCTGAAATGGGTAAGGGGTACCGTGTATCCCTATACTCATTTCTCCTGGGGAAGGGGCGACTTCCGGGGTCCGCTTGTTAAAGGGGAACCCTGGATGGCACCATGAACTCCCCAGGACGTCGGCTGCCCCACCTCCTCCTGGGGCACCGGAGGTGGGGAAGAGCCCCTTGTCCATGGATTGGACAAGGGCTCTGGGGGAAAGGGGGAGGTTGACCGCCCCTCTCCTCCAGAGCCCCCCCCCCATACCATGGACCATGCAGGCTGGTATAGCTCAGGGTGCGAAGCCCCACGTGGCCGGGACTCCGCACTCTGGCTATCCCAGCCTGCATGGGAGACAAAGAGTTAAGGAGGCTTGGAAGGGGGGAACCCACGCTGTCTGTTTTCATGAAATGTATACAATATGTATACAGAACTCGGAATGCAGTAACCTGTACTGCAGCAGTGTCATTTTACACAGTTTAAAAAACATTTTTCCTATGAAACTTTGAAATCTATTTGCTCAAAAACTATAAGGTCTTTTCGCAATTTTTTTTTTACCATGTACCTACTCATCTGCTTAATATACATGCCAAATTTGGTGATGATAGCATGTACAGGGGCTTTACAATTAACCGCAGAAGTTGGCACTATTGACTTCAATAGAAATGCACTCGGAACATGAAAATTCGGAACACGAAATTCGGTTTTCGCATGCGGTACATGAAATTTCAACGAAATCGGAATTCAGCTGTTCCGATCAGCCCTAGAAGCGATCACCTGCTCAGAAGCGTATTGCAAAAATACGCTTCCGCGCAATGCATAAAACTTGCGTGACTTACATGGCTTCCGGTCCTCCGCAGGAACCGCATGGTGACAAACGTATGCAGTCACGTGAGGGATGCAGCAAAAATGTCACTTCCGTCACATAAAGCCGCACTGCGTCAGTATAAAAAAAAAAAGACTATGCGGATGTAGTCCCGTTTTTTTTTTTTTTTTTTTTTAATGGGACCCATTGGATGGGGAGACATCCCTGTTACCAGTGACTCACCTGTCCCCTCACACCCACATATCTACTTTTTGTGACGAGTCAATTGCTATTTATACCTCCATATTTCTGCAGTTTTCACCTTATGGCAAGATATTTAGTTTTACAACCCACACGTAGTTTTACAACCCCCAGGCTACACAGATTCATTAAAGAAGTCTTGATCCTGAATACGTGGCCTAAATCTAATGAAAATTAGAAATGATGGCCCTTAACAGGCAAAACTGGCCAGAGCAATGCACCTGTGACTAATTTGCATAACCCCGCCTCCTCCTGATGCTACACTTCTGTTGAACTATATCAATACATCATGTTTGTTTTCACATGTTGCGTTGCATGTCAGGATCTGGACAAATACCGGAGGCTTGATTCACAAAAGAGTGCTAACTGTTAGCACGGCTGTTTTCGCGAGAATCTTCATGTGTGCGCACGATTGCAAACTCGAATTTGCGCAAGAAAACAATAGCGATTTCACACAAAAATGCGTTTGCACGTAAAAACGTTTAATTGCGCATGAAAATTCGCGATCACGCGCAAACTCGAAAATTCACGCGAAAACGGCCGTGCTAACAGTTAGCACTCTTTTGTGAATCAAGCCCATGGTGGTGTATATGATCTATATATGAATGAAATAATGATGGAGCAGGTACTTTTGTATTACGCGTCCAGCAGAGCGGCTGATGTAACTGAGCCTGTTACCGGGGCTCACCGCAGCTGAACGGCAGACTGCGGAAGGACGGCGTGCGACTTAGACGTGTTTATAGGGCGGGAGAAAGCCCCGGGTAAATATCAGAGTTTTAGTATTGTTCGTCTCTGAGTCTCTTTAAAATCCTTCGACAGGAAGTTGCAAGGTCTCCTGGGATTTGACCTCGAAAAAATGCAATCTCCTTGCCTTTTTTGTATGTGATTTTCTAATGCAGTCACTGTGATTTCAAGTTTCTAAAATCGCATCATACTACTGTGTACAATTCATCACAATTTTCATTTTTTTTTAAAAAAGGCTTTGCAATTGAAAAAAAATGCATGATGTTATAAAAACACAGCGCAACTCAGTCTGTTTGTACAGGCCCTAATGCACTAATCCTTAATCTGCACTGACAGCACATGTAAGGCTGGGTTCACATAGGACATAGCGTGAAACGCTGCGTTTTATGTCATGTTGTAAGTTAATGTTGTGTGCAGTGTTTGTGCGTTTGTGGTGCGTTTGCAATGCGTTTTCCATGTGGTTTAATGCGTTTGCATATACAAAACGTTTTCCATGCATTTTTAGATTTCCATTCATGCAAATCACTTGGAAGACAGCAGGAAACCAAAATACAGCAAAAAAAAATATTTTAGGGAAAAAAAACGCATGAAAAACGCATACCATTGCGTTCCCATTGACTTTCATTTTGTGCATTTTGTGGGTACGCATTACACACAGGGAGTCAAGAAGCCGCTACTGCCACACATCTAACCGAGCCTTTTCGAGCACGCCAGATTGATGCCAGTCTGAACGTAAATCGATCGGGCTTCCAAAGTGCAGTATTAGTCTATGGCAAATTCAGGCCAGTTTGACTCAATGTTGGCGGAAGCCTGGCGGCCGCACTGCCGACAGCATTCTTCGGGGATTACTGCGTTAGTACGCGGTAACTCCTATCTGGCAGCCGACAAAGCAGGAAATGACACTCACTTCCTATGGCCGAAGCGAATTTAGGGCTGAGCTCTCAGATTCCGAATTTCGAGTTTGCCATCGGAATTTGGCAGTTCCGAGTAAGCACTCGAAACTCGAAAATTCGGCAATTCCGAGTACCGAATTCTCGTTTACATTGAAGTCAATAGTGCTAAATTCCGTGGTTAATTGTGAAGCACCCTTACATGCTATCATCACCAAATTTGGCATGTATATTAAGCAGATGAGTAGGAACATGGTAAAAAAAAATCTTGTGAAAAGACCTTATAGTTTTTGAAATAAACGATTTTAAAATTTCATAGGAAAAATGTCTTTTAAACTGTGTAAAATGACACTGCTGCAGTACAGGTTACTGCATTCTGAGTTCTGTATACATATTGTATACATTTCATGAAAACAGACAGCGTGGTGGTGAGATGTCCTAAGAGGATACTGGCGTGGGACCACTTCTAAGGATACTGGCGTGGGATTTTCGCAAGGTAAGTATCCCTGGTTAATTTAGAACAATAAAGGACTTTTTTCGTTGTCGTGTTTTTATTTCTTTTTTTAACTCTGCTGAAATGGGTAAGGAGTACCGTGTACCCCTATACTCATTTCTCCTGGGGAGGGGGGCGGCTTCTGGGGTCCGCTTGTTAAAGGGGAACCCTGGATGGCACCATAAACCCCCCAGGACGTTGGCTACCCCCACCTCCTCCTGGGGCACTGGAGGTGGGGAAGAGCCCCTTGTCCATGGATTGGACAAGGGCTCTGGGGGAAAGGGAAAGGTAGACCCCCCTCTCCTCCAGAGCCCCCCCCCCATACCATGGACCATGCAGGCTGGTATAGCTCAGGGTGCGAAGCCCCACGTGGCCGGGACTCCGCACTCTGGCTATCCCAGCCTGCATGGGAGACAAGGAGTTAAGGAGGCTTGGAAGGGGGGAACCCACGCTGTCTGTTTTCATGAAATGTATACAATATGTATACAGAACTCGGAATGCAGTAACCTGTACTGCAGCAGTGTCATTTTACACAGTTTAAAAAACATTTTTCCTATGAAACTTTGAAATCTATTTGCTCAAAAACTATAAGGTCTTTTCGCAATTTTTTTTTTTACCATGTACCTACTCATCTGCTTAATATACATGCCAAATTTGATGATGATAGCATGTACAGGGGCTTTACAATTAACCGCAGAAGTTGGCACTATTGACTTCAATAGAAATGCACTCGGAACATGAAAATTCGGAACACGAAATTCGGTTTTCGCATGCGGTACATGAAATTTCAACGAAATCGGAATTCAGCTGTTCCGATCAGCCCTAGAAGCGATCACCTGCTCAGAAGCGTATTGCAAAAATACGCTTCCGCGCAATGCATAAAACTTGCGTGACTTACATGGCTTCCGGTCCTCCGCAGGAACCGCATGGTGACAAACGTATGCAGTCACGTGAGGGATGCAGCAAAAATGTCACTTCCGTCACATAAAGCCGCACTGCGTCAGTATAAAAAAAAAAAGACTATGCGGATGTAGTCCCGTTTTTTTTTTTTTTTTTTTTAATGGGACCCATTGGATGGGGAGACATCCCTGTTACCAGTGACTCACCTGTCCCCTCACACCCACATATCTACTTTTTATGACGAGTCAATTGCTATTTATACCTCCATATTTCTGCAGTTTTCACCTTATGGCAAGATATTTAGTTTTACAACCCACACGTAGTTTTACAACCCCCAGGCTACACAGATTCATTAAAGAAGTCTTGATCCTGAATACGTGGCCTAAATCTAATGAAAATTAGAAACGATGGCCCTTAACAGGCAAAACTGGCCAGAGCAATGCACCTGTGACTAATTTGCATAACCCCGCCTCCTCCTGATGCTACACTTCTGTTGAACTATATCAATACATCATGTTTGTTTTCACATGTTGCGTTGCATGTCAGGATCTGGACAAATACCGGAGGCTTGATTCACAAAAGACTGCTAACTGTTAGCACGGCTGTTTTCGCGAGAATCTTCATGTGTGCGCACGATCGCAAACTCGAATTTGCGCAAGAAAACAATAGCGATTTCACACAAAAATGCGTTTGCACGTAAAAACGTTTAATTGCGCATGAAAATTCGCGATCACGCGCAAACTCGAAAATTCACGCGAAATCGGCCGTGCTAACAGTTAGCACTATTTTGTGAATCAAGCCCATGGTGGTGTATATGATCTATATATGAATGAAATAATGATGGAGCAGGTACTTTTGTATTACGCTTCCAGCAGAGCGGCTGATGTAACTGAGCCTGTTACCGGGGCTCACCGCAGCTGAACGGCAGACTGCGGAAGGACGGCGTGCGACTTAGACGTGTTTATGGGGCGGGAGAAAGCCCCGGGTAAATATCAGAGTTTTAGTATTGTTCGTCTCTGAGTCTCTTTAAAATCCTTCGACAGGAAGTTGCAAGGTCTCCTGGGATTTGACCTCGAAAAAATGCAATCTCCTTGCCTTTTTTGTATGTGATTTTCTAATGCAGTCACTGTGATTTCAAGTTTCTAAAATCGCATCATACTACTGTGTACAATTCATCACAATTTTCATTTTTTATTAAAAAAGGCTTTGCAATTGAAAAAAAATGCATGATGTTATAAAAACACAGCGCAACGCAGTCTGTTTGTACAGGCCCTAATGCACTAATCCTTAATCTGCACTGACAGCACATGTAAGGCTGGGTTCACATAGGACATAGCGTGAAACGCTGCGTTTTATGTCATGTTGTAAGTTAATGTTGTGTGCAGTGTTTGTGCGTTTGTGGTGCGTTTGCAATGCGTTTTCCCTGTGGTTTAATGCGTTTGCATATACAAAACGTTTTCCATGCATTTTTAGATTTCCATTCATGCAAATCACTTGGAAGACAGCAGGAAACCAAAATACAGCAAAAAAAAAATATTTTAGGGAAAAAAAACGCATGAAAAACGCATACCATTGCGTTCCCATTGACTTTCATTTTGTGCATTTTGTGGGTACGCATTACACACAGGGAGTCAAGAAGCCGCTACTGCCACACATCTAACCGAGCCTTTTCGAGCACGCCAGATTGATGCCAGTCTGAACGTAAATCGATCGGGCTTCCAAAGTGCAGTATTAGTCTATGGCAAATTCAGGCCAGTTTGACTCAATGTTGGCGGAAGCCTGGCGGCCGCACTGCCGACAGCATTCTTCGGGGATTACTGCGTTAGTACGCGGTAACTCCTATCTGGCAGCCGGCAAAGCAGGAAATGACACTCACTTCCTATGGCCGAAGCGAATTTAGGGCTGAGCTCTCAGATTCCGAATTTCGAGTTTGCCATCGGAATTTGGCAGTTCCGAGTAAGCACTCGAAACTCGAAAATTCGGCAATTCCGAGTACCGAATTCTCGTTTACATTGAAGTCAATAGTGCTAAATTCCGTGGTTAATTGTGAAGCACCCTTACATGCTATCATCACCAAATTTGGCATGTATATTAAGCAGATGAGTAGGAACATGGTAAAAAAAAATCTTGTGAAAAGACCTTATAGTTTTTGAAATAAACGATTTTAAAATTTCATAGGAAAAATGTCTTTTAAACTGTGTAAAATGACACTGCTGCAGTACAGGTTACTGCATTCTGAGTTCTGTATACATATTGTATACATTTCATGAAAACAGACAGCGTGGGGTCCCCCCTCCCAAGCCTCCTTAACCCCTTGTGGCGGGAGTTCGTCAGTGTGGGAGGGTGGTGAGATGTCCTAAGAGGATACTGGCGTGGGACCACTTCTAAGGATACTGGCGTGGGATTTTCGCAAGGTAAGTATCCCTGGTTAATTTAGAACAATAAAGGACTTTTTTCGTTGTCGTGTTTTTATTTCTTTTTTTAACTCTGCTGAAATGGGTAAGGAGTACCGTGTACCCCTATACTCATTTCTCCTGGGGAGGGGGGCGGCTTCTGGGGTCCGCTTGTTAAAGGGGAACCCTGGATGGCACCATAAACCCCCCAGGACGTTGGCTGCCCCCACCTCCTCCTGGGGCACTGGAGGTGGGGAAGAGCCCCTTGTCCATGGATTGGACAAGGGCTCTGGGGGAAAGGGAAAGGTAGACCCCCCTCTCCTCCAGAGCCCCTCCCCATACCATGGACCATGCAGGCTGGTATAGCTCAGGGTGCGAAGCCCCACGTGGCCGGGACTCCGCACTCTGGCTATCCCAGCCTGCATGGGAGACAAGGAGTTAAGGAGGCTTGGAAGGGGGGAACCCACGCTGTCTGTTTTCATGAAATGTATACAATATGTATACAGAAATCGGAATGCAGTAACCTGTACTGCAGCAGTGTCATTTTACACAGTTTAAAAAACATTTTTCCTATGAAACTTTGAAATCTATTTGCTCAAAAACTATAAGGTCTTTTCGCAATTTTTTTTTTTACCATGTACCTACTCATCTGCTTAATATACATGCCAAATTTGATGATGATAGCATGTACAGGGGCTTTACAATTAACCGCAGAAGTTGGCACTATTGACTTCAATAGAAATGCACTCGGAACATGAAAATTCGGAACACGAAATTCGGTTTTCGCATGCGGTACATGAAATTTCAACGAAATCGGAATTCAGCTGTTCCGATCAGCCCTAGAAGCGATCACCTGCTCAGAAGCGTATTGCAAAAATACGCTTCCGCGCAATGCATAAAACTTGCGTGACTTACATGGCTTCCGGTCCTCCGCAGGAACCGCATGGTGACAAACGTATGCAGTCACGTGAGGGATGCAGCAAAAATGTCACTTCCGTCACATAAAGCCGCACTGCGTCAGTATAAAAAAAAAAAGACTATGCGGATGTAGTCCCGTTTTTTTTTTTTTTTTTTTTTAATGGGACCCATTGGATGGGGAGACATCCCTGTTACCAGTGACTCACCTGTCCCCTCACACCCACATATCTACTTTTTATGACGAGTCAATTGCTATTTATACCTCCATATTTCTGCAGTTTTCACCTTATGGCAAGATATTTAGTTTTACAACCCACACGTAGTTTTACAACCCCCAGGCTACACAGATTCATTAAAGAAGTCTTGATCCTGAATACGTGGCCTAAATCTAATGAAAATTAGAAACGATGGCCCTTAACAGGCAAAACTGGCCAGAGCAATGCACCTGTGACTAATTTGCATAACCCCGCCTCCTCCTGATGCTACACTTCTGTTGAACTATATCAATACATCATGTTTGTTTTCACATGTTGCGTTGCATGTCAGGATCTGGACAAATACCGGAGGCTTGATTCACAAAAGACTGCTAACTGTTAGCACGGCTGTTTTCGCGAGAATCTTCATGTGTGCGCACGATCGCAAACTCGAATTTGCGCAAGAAAACAATAGCGATTTCACACAAAAATGCGTTTGCACGTAAAAACGTTTAATTGCGCATGAAAATTCGCGATCACGCGCAAACTCGAAAATTCATGCGAAAACGGCCGTGCTAACAGTTAGCACTATTTTGTGAATCAAGCCCATGGTGGTGTATATGATCTATATATGAATGAAATAATGATGGAGCAGGTACTTTTGTATTACGCGTCCAGCAGAGCGGCTGATGTAACTGAACCTGTTACCGGGGCTCACCGCAGCTGAACGGCAGACTGCGGAAGGACGGCGTGCGACTTAGACGTGTTTATGGGGCGGGAGAAAGCCCCGGGTAAATATCAGAGTTTTAGTATTGTTCGTCTCTGAGTCTCTTTAAAATCCTTCGACAGGAAGTTGCAAGGTCTCCTGGGATTTGACCTCGAAAAAATGCAATCTCCTTGCCTTTTTTGTATGTGATTTTCTAATGCAGTCACTGTGATTTCAAGTTTCTAAAATCGCATCATACTACTGTGTACAATTCATCACAATTTTCATTTTTTTTTTAAAAAGGCTTTGCAATTGAAAAAAAATGCATGATGTTATAAAAATACAGCGCAACTCAGTCTGTTTGTACAGGCCCTAATGCACTAATCCTTAATCTGCACTGACAGCACATGTAAGGCTGGGTTCACATAGGACATAGCGTGAAACGCTGCGTTTTATGTCATGTTGTAAGTTAATGTTGTGTGCAGTGTTTGTGCGTTTGTGGTGCGTTTGCAATGCGTTTTCCCTGTGGTTTAATGCGTTTGCATATACAAAACGTTTTCCATGCATTTTTAGATTTCCATTCATGCAAATCACTTGGAAGACAGCAGGAAACCAAAATACAGCAAAAAAAAATATTTTAGGGAAAAAAAACGCATGAAAAACGCATACCATTGCGTTCCCATTGACTTTCATTTTGTGCATTTTGTGGGTACGCATTACACACAGGGAGTCAAGAAGCCGCTACTGCCACAAATCTAACCGAGCCTTTTCGAGCACGCCAGATTGATGCCAGTCTGAACGTAAATCGATCGGGCTTCCAAAGTGCAGTATTAGTCTATGGCAAATTCAGGCCGGTTTGACTCAATGTTGGCGGAAGCCTGGCGGCCGCACTGCCGACAGCATTCTTCGGGGATTACTGCGTTAGTACGCGGTAACTCCTATCTGGCAGCCGGCAAAGCAGGAAATGACACTCACTTCCTATGGCCGAAGCGAATTTAGGGCTGAGCTCTCAGATTCCGAATTTCGAGTTTGCCATCGGAATTTGGCAGTTCCGAGTAAGCACTCGAAACTCGAAAATTCGGCAATTCCGAGTACCGAATTCTCGTTTACATTGAAGTCAATAGTGCTAAATTCCGTGGTTAATTGTGAAGCACCCTTACATGCTATCATCACCAAATTTGGCATGTATATTAAGCAGATGAGTAGGAACATGGTAAAAAAAAATCTTGTGAAAAGACCTTATAGTTTTTGAAATAAACGATTTTAAAATTTCATAGGAAAAATGTCTTTTAAACTGTGTAAAATGACACTGCTGCAGTACAGGTTACTGCATTCTGAGTTCTGTATACATATTGTATACATTTCATGAAAACAGACAGCGTGGGGTCCCCCCTCCCAAGCCTCCTTAACCCCTTGTGGCGGGAGTTCATCAGTGTGGGAGGGTGGTGAGATGTCCTAAGAGGATACTGGCGTGGGACCACTTCTAAGGATACTGGCGTGGGATTTTCGCAAGGTAAGTATCCCTGGTTAATTTAGAACAATAAAGGACTTTTTTCGTTGTCGTGTTTTTATTTCTTTTTTTAACTCTGCTGAAATGGGTAAGGAGTACCGTGTACCCCTATACTCATTTCTCCTGGGGAGGGGGGCGGCTTCTAAGGTCCGCTTGTTAAAGGGGAACCCTGGATGGCACCATAAACCCCCCAGGACGTTGGCTGCCCCCACCTCCTCCTGGGGCACTGGAGGTGGGGAAGAGCCCCTTGTCCATGGATTGGACAAGGGCTCTGGGGGAAAGGGAAAGGTAGCCCCCCCCTCTCCTCCAGAGCCCCCCCCCCCCATACCATGGACCATGCGGCTGGTATAGCTCAGGGTGCAAAGCCCCAAGTGGCCGGGACTCCGCATTCTGGCTATCCCAGCCTGCATGGGAGACAAGGAGTTAAGGAGGCTTGGAAAGGGGGACCCCACGCTGTCTGTTTTCATGAAATGTATACAATATGTATACAGAACTCGGAATGCAGTAACCTGTACTGCAGCAGTGTATTTTCACACAGTTTAAAAACCATTTTTCCTATGAAACTTTGAAATCTATTTGCTCAAAAACTATAAGGTCTTATCACAAAAAATGTTTTTACCATGTTCCTACTCATCTGCTTAATATACATGCCAAATTTGGTGATGATAGCATGTACAATTAAATGCTTTACAATTAACCGCAGAAGTTGGCACTATTGACTTCAATAGAAATGCACTCGGAACACGAAAATTCGGAACACGAAATTCGGTTTTCGCATGCGATACACAAAATTTCGACAAAAACAGAATTCAGCTGTTTCGATCAGCCCTAATGGAGATAAGGCACAAACTGCAATGGGAAGAGCACCTGAGCAATAGCAGCACACAAAAGACAAGCCACCCTCCTTCTCCTCTTCCTCCTTCAGGTGCATCATCTTCAGCCGCTTTTTCCCTTGCACCTTCACAATCACAGCCACCCTCCTCTACTCCGCCTCTCACCTGGAGCGGTTCCTGCTCCTCTGCAGAGCAGCAGCCAGGTGTCTATGAGGGAAATCTTTGAGCAGAAGAAGCCAATTTCTGCTAGTCACCCCCTTGCCCGCCGTCTGACTGCTGGCTTGGCGGAACTGTTAGCTCGCCAGCTGTTACCATACCAGCTGGTGGATTCTGAGGCTTTGCGAAAATTTGTGGCCATTGGGACACCGCAGTGGAAGATACCAGGCCGCAATTATTTCTCAAAAAAGGCGATACCCAAACTGTACCATGCAGTTGAAAGGCAAGTGGTGTCATCTCTGGCACACAGCGTTGGGTCAAGGGTCCATCTGACCACGGATGCCTGGTCTGCCAAGCACGGTACATTACTTACACAGCTCATTAGGTCAACCTGGTGACCGCTGGCAAGAAGGGTGTATGTGGCTGTGCAGCGGACCAAGTTGTGACACCTCCACGGCTTGCAGGCAGGCGTGCTGCCACCTCCTCTCCTTCTCCTCCTACTACATCCTCTTCGCTGTCATCCTCCTCCCCCTTTAGGTGATTAGCAGTGCTACTCTACTGGTGCTGCGATCTCTCCAGCTACACAGCCCCAGCTCCCCAGGACCTATGCTGCATGCCAGGTACGACATTGTCACGCCATCTTAGACATGTCTTGCCTCAAAGCGGAGAGTCACACTGGAGCAGCTCTGCTGGCTGCTCTTAACAAACAGGTGGATCAGTGGCTGACCCCAAACCAACTGAAGATCGGCAACGTGGCAGCAGCAATCTCATTTTGACTTTGAATTTGGGAAAGTTGGCACATGTGCTCAATCTGATAATTCAGAGATTTGTGTCTAAGTACCCAGGCTTACAGGACATCCTGAAGCAGTCTAGGAAAGTGTGTGGGCATTTCAGGCTGTCTTACACGGCCATGGAAAGCTTTGCCGATATTCAGCGGAGAAACAAATTGCCGTTGAGGCGCTTGATTTGCGATAGCCCGACTCGCTGGAATGCGACCCTCCTGATGTTCAACCGCCTGTTACAACAGGAGAAAGTCGTCAAACAGTATCTGTACAACTACAGTCAAAGGACACGCTCTAGGGAGATGGGGATGTTCTGCTGGCCGAAGTACTGTACACTCATGCGAAATGCCTGCAGGCTCATGCGGCCGTTTGAGGAGATGACAAATCTGGCGAGTCGCAGTGAAGGCGCTATCAGCGACTTGATCCCATATGCTTTCTTCCTGGAGCGTGCCGTGCGCAGAGTGGTGGCTCAAGCTGTGGAAGAGCGTGAACAGGAACAGGAGGCAGAGTTGTGGGATCAATTGTCAGCAGAAGCAGATGTTTCCTCAACTCCTGCGGCAGCACAGAGGGGGAGGGAGCAAGAGTCGTGTGGGGAAGAGGAGTCAGATGATGAGGATGGTGGTTTTTTTTGGGGGGAGGAGGCGGCAGCGGAAAAACAACCGCAGCAGGTGTCGCAGGGGGCTTGTTCTGCTCAACTTTCCCATAGTATTGTTCGTGGCTGAGGGGAGAAGAAGAACTTAGGTAACATCACTGAGAAAGAGCAAGAGGAGATGGATAGTACATCTGCATCCAACTTTGTGCAGATGGCATCTTTCATGCTGTCCACCCTGTTGAGGTATTTTTTTTTTTTTTATATAGTGGTTCCTTAAGGGGAGTGAGCTGTACTAGGTGGCCACGCTACCAGACCCTCGGTATAGGCACAAAGTGGCGGAGAGGTTTCCAAATCACCAGAAGGCAGAAGGGGTGCAGCACTTAGCACTTGCAGAACAAGCTGGCAAATATGCTTCAGTGCGTGTAAGGGTGATGTCACAGCACAACCGAATTAAGGTGCCACTGCCAGTAATCCTCCTCCCATGTCCACGCAGGCAAGGACAGGTCGCTCTAGCGATCTCATGGTGATGTCGGACATGCCGACATTCTTTAGTCCAACACTATATATCAAACAGAAAAGTATCCCCTATTCGTGGAGTCCAAAAATGAAAAAATGATTCAATGATTCATATGCACATGTCAGTAAAATAAATGCTTTTATTATAGCTCCACAATCACAAACATTAAAATCCATAAAATACCCCCATATAAGTCCTACAAATACGTGGACCGCCAGTCCAAAATGAATATCCACAATAGATAAGTATTCACATCAAAAATCCACTATATAGTCACAGATCCACAGGTGCTGACCATTAACAAAAGTGCTAAGTGCAAGACATCAAGGTATATCTCAAATATACTAGTTATGGTCGTGGACTGTGAAACACACCTGAAATCAGGATATGCATCACAGACCACAACTCTAATAAGGTGCCAAAGTGGTTATATAAAAAATTCCTCTGTTTACCATGCAAACATACAAACATATACATACATATATTGTGCAATAAGTAAAGTGCTTCAAATAGTCAGAACTCTGGGTACTACCTGTGTGTAAAGGATACTGGCGTGGGGGGTTGCTGCCTTACGCGCTCGCTGGACCTCCGTCCGCTTCAATCGAGGCTAACTTCCTGACTGGTTGTGCGCAGCTTATATACCCATAGGGTAGAGGGGCTGGTTGAGCTATATGTGAGATACGTGGCCACGTATCTGACGCTTGCCAGCCGGCGCGTGTATTACGCGCCGCTCAGCAGCGTCCTATCACTGGGCAGGATTACGTAAACGTGACGCGGATCCATGTCCGCGTTCATCATCGCAATGCGACTTTGCGTGTCAGCAAAGACACGCCTCCAGGCGCGCTCATCGCGCACGCGCATTGATGCGGTCCTATGTGATGCCTACCTATCAGTAACTCCTCCACCAACACCTCCGTCACATAATTATTGGCACATTTCTACAATATTGTGCACAACATATCATCATTAAGCAATTACATATCTATATACAATCAACAAATTAAAAAATTTAGCAAATAGTTGAAAACGAATCCCATTTTTCAAAGCTCTTGTTCCAAAGGGCCAGACCATATACTTTACTGCCATCTGGTGTCATAAGATCATAGTTGTATTTCCACAAAATAAAACACATCTGTAAACTCAAATAAAGGGACATTATTAGTATCGTTAGCCACAGCATCTATCTCATATATGTTACATGTAACTCACAAGCATCAAGAATTGCGTAGAATATCCAAAAAAGGGGAAGGAGTCTGCTACTCACACACAGACATCCTCTAATATATGTGCAAAAATGTGCAAAAACATCCATGTGCCCATTTGCGTAAGTGATGTCAATCCTACAACTTAAAGTGCAGAAGTATGTTGTTAATTATTACCAAACTTCCCTGGGGACATGCAAGAACCCCGGGAACCCAAAAGTATGAAAAAACACACCACCAAGAGATCACACCAATAGTCACCCCTCTGCTACTCACTGCAGAGCTACTGGTTGCCGTACTCAAAACAGCAACCATAAGGATTGTGAAACTAATTATTCCAAATCTAATAAATACAGTAACTCACCTTTCTATGTACTCCGTGACAATGAAATCTAGAAGATATACATATGAGAGAGGTTACGGTTACAAATACACGAATCCTAACGAATTATTCTATTTTAGGAAGCAGCTATAGTTGTACTCCTCATTTAGGCCCCAAGGCTTCTGAGTCTGCAAATCATGTATCCACCTGAGCTCTTTTTTCAATAAAATTACAGATATATTCCCTCCTCTCTCACTTATCTTCACATGTTGTATTCCCTTAAATGTCCACCCCTTTAGGTTACTCTGATGGTAATCTAGGGCATGTTCTGCCACTGTGGTTAGTGTCTTCCCCTCTCTCCTATCTCGTTCTGCCAACTTTATTGTGGAGATATGCTTCTGTAAACGCAATTTGAGTTGGTTTTTTGTTTGTCCAACGTACTGTTTCTTGCACGGGCATTCTAGCAGATAGATGACCCCTTTCGTCTGACAATTTATAAAATCCTTGATCATATATAACTTACCAGTCCTTGTGCTTGTGAATGTCTTGGTCGTATTCATCCATGGGCATATGGAACATGTTCCACATCTGTGGCTTCCCTTCAGGTGAGACTCGTTACTTTCTCTGGAAAAATGGCTCTGACTTAAGATGTTCTTGAGAGTCGGTGCCCTTTTTGCTGTGATGCTCGGATGGGCCGTGATGCATTTCTTAAGGAACTTGTCGTTCTGTAAAATATTCCAGTGTCTCCCAAGTATTGTATAGATATCCTGCCATGCATTATTGTATGGTGTGACAAATCGTGTGAGATTGCTCAAAGTCTTGGTTTTGGGTCTGGACACAAGTAGCCTTTCTCTAGGTGTTGCCTTTGCCCTTCTTACTGCTTTTTCCAGGCATTTACGGGGATATCCTCTCTTTTGGAATCTCTTCCGCATTTCCTTACTCTCAATCTCAAAAGTTTCTTCCGTCGAACAATTTCTTTTTAGACGTATAAATTGGCCTGTTGGGATATTTAATTTTAGATTCCTTGTGTGGTGGGAGTCAAAGCTCAACAAACTATTGACCGCCGTGGGTTTTCTAAAGATCGTTGTTTCTATACTTCCAGTGGGGCCCTTCCACATCCTGACATCCAAAAACTCCACCTCCCTTTCTGATATCTGATATGTCAACTTGATATCAAGATCATTGTCATTTAAAGCATTAAGAAACTCTCGACATCTGGATTCGGGCCCCTGCCAAAAAATTAACAGATCATCGATGAAGCGATACCACCCCAAAATATGGGGGTGGTACCGCTCCATCGATTCACCCCACACCGTCACCCTCTCCCACCACCCCAAAAACAGGTTTGCCACTGCCGGCGCGCATTTAATGCCCATGGCAACTCCTTTCGTCTGTAGAAAAAATGTATGGTCAAAGAGAAAATAATTTCTCTTCAACACAAATTCCAACAATTTCAGTAGAAATTGGTTCCTTGCCTGATTGTTCATACTATCCATCTGCAGAAAAAATTCTACGGCCCTTATGCCTTCCATGTGACCGATGTTGGAGTATAAAGACTCCACATCGCATGTGACTAAGAGGACATCCTCTGGTAGGTGTAAGTTGTTAATTCTGGACAGAAGGTCACCTGTGTCCCTTATATACGATTCCAGACTTGTCACATATGGCTGAAGGAAGAAATCTATATACTGGCTACACTTCTCACTTAGCCCCCCTATGCCTGAAATTATCGGCCTACCAGGCGGCTGCTCCTGATTTTTGTGCACCTTTGGTAGCATATAAAACGTTGGTGTTATTGGCCATTCACTCCACATAAACCGGTATTCATTTGTGTTTATGATATTCATTTCCAGGGCTTCCTGCAAAATCATCTTAAGTTCCCCCTGGTAAGACTTTGTTGGGTTATTTCTTAATTTCCTATAGAAATTCATGTTTCCTAACTGTCTTTCAGCTTCCTTTAGGTACATGGAGGTCGGCCAAATTACGACATTTCCTCCCTTATCTGCCTCTTTTATTTGTATTCTCCGATCCTCTTTGAGGCCTCTTAATGCTCCTTTCTCTTTTGATGTCAAATTTTGATACCCTCTTATATGTTTTCCCTGTATAGCTTCAAGATCATGGCTCACAAGTTCGAAAAAAACTTTGATTTCAGGACATATAGACAGAGCTGGTAGATATTTAGAGGTAGGCTTGAATGAAGTTGTACCCACCTTAATTGGAGGTTCGTTTTCATCTAGA
This sequence comes from Hyperolius riggenbachi, assembly GCF_040937935.1. Classification (NCBI taxonomy): domain Eukaryota; kingdom Metazoa; phylum Chordata; class Amphibia; order Anura; family Hyperoliidae; genus Hyperolius; species Hyperolius riggenbachi. The sequence goes on from NC_090657.1 coordinate 104,055,406, forward strand.
AGGCTGAGGAGATCCTGCATGGCCTGTTGATCCTGATAGTTAGGGAAAAGGTTCTCAAGCTCGACCATTTCCTTTGTGGGCCTGTCGTATAGTTTTCTGAGTGTTAGACGTCTGCAGAAAAAATATAAGTCCTTAATCACCTCAAATTTATCAAACTGATTTGTCGGAGCAAAAGATAAACCCCTCCTGAGAACCCCCTCCTCCTCTTGTGTCAAGACCCTCTCAGATAAGTTAATTATTTTAAGTACCTCAGTGTCATCCTCCTCATCTTCCAGTCTTTCTTCTCTTCCTTTGTTCCTGTTAGGGTTCTTTCTCGACTGATTGCTGTTTACTTTCTTTGGGATGTTATTTATTCTTGATTGATTCCCCTGAACCCTCTGTCTTACACTTTGTTCACCATTTTCCCATTCAGAGTCTGGGCAGTCACTGGAATCTGAGATGGATGTAGCACTCTGGCTTGCCTCCTCTCTTCTACTTAGGGAGGGCTGTTGTGGAGGCCCCGGGTTCCCTCTGGGTTTTCTCTGTCTCCTCCAAAACTGTTGTCCCTTCGGATTTCCTCTATGATTCCATCTATATGCTTTCTTCATTAGATAATCTTTTCTGTCTCTTTCTAATTTAATCTTTTTATTTTTCAAAATATCTCCCTCTATCTTAGATATGTCTGCCTTCAATTTAATCATAAATGTCTCCACCCATTTTTTCTGATCCAATTCGGCAATTTTGATCTGTAATTCATTGATCTTCACCTTCGTGGCCACCAAAAGTCTCCTATCCAGGGTTAAAAGCATCTCCACAATGATCCTTGAACATCTACTGAGCCCTTCCTCCCAAAATTCTCTATCGTCTTGTCCCAAATGCCAGGAAGGAAAGATCTGCACCCGAAGTCCCCTTGGGTAAATAAATTCTCTCATATAGTTTTCTAAGCTTTTTACATTCCACCATGTTTTTACATACACCAGATGGGTGTCTTTTAATTCATTGCATAGTGATCTCAGGGGGTCTGATGGAGTCTCCCCTGTTTCTCCCAAAGACACCTCCTGAAACAGAGCCTTTAATTTATCTGACCAATTGGATTCAAGCGTCTCCAACAAATTGGGATCCATAGTAATAGCAAAGCTCTATAAAAAATCAAAGAGATTTATATTCACAGAAACAAACTAGGATAACGAGCTCTAAAGTATTGATAACACATGATTCTCCATTACAGGGATATAGCTAAACACTATATATCAAACAGAAAAGTATCCCCTATTCGTGGAGTCCAAAAATGAAAAAATGATTCAATGATTCATATGCACATGTCAGTAAAATAAATGCTTTTATTATAGCTCCACAATCACAAACATTAAAATCCATAAAATACCCCCATAGAAGTCCTACAAATACGTGGACCGCCAGTCCAAAATGAATATCCACAATAGATAAGTATTCACATCAAAAATCCACTATATAGTCACAGATCCACAGGTGCTGACCATTAACAAAAGTGCTAAGTGCAAGACATCAAGGTATATCTCAAATATACTAGTTATGGTCGTGGACTGTGAAACACACCTGAAATCAGGATATGCATCACAGACCACAACTCTAATAAGGTGCCAAAGTGGTTATATAAAAAATTCCTCTGTTTACCATGCAAACATACAAACATATACATACATATATTGTGCAATAAGTAAAGTGCTTCAAATAGTCAGAACTCTGGGTACTACCTGTGTGTAAAGGATACTGGCGTGGGGGGTTGCTGCCTTACGCGCTCGCTGGACCTCCGTCCGCTTCAATCGAGGCTAACTTCCTGACTGGTTGTGCGCAGCTTATATACCCATAGGGTAGAGGGGCTGGTTGAGCTATATGTGAGATACGTGGCCACGTATCTGACGCTTGCCAGCCGGCGCGTGTATTACGCGCCGCTCAGCAGCGTCCTATCACTGGGCAGGATTACGTAAACGTGACGCGGATCCATGTCCGCGTTCATCATCGCAATGCGACTTTGCGTGTCAGCAAAGACACGCCTCCAGGCGCGCTCATCGCGCACGCGCATTGATGCGGTCCTATGTGATGCCTACCTATCAGTAACTCCTCCACCAACACCTCCGTCACATAATTATTGGCACATTTCTACAATATTGTGCATAACATATCATCATTAAGCAATTACATATCTATATACAATCAAAAAATTAAAAAATTTAGCAAATAGTTGAAAACGAATCCCATTTTTCAAAGCTCTTGTTCCAAAGGGCCAGACCATATACTTTACTGCCATCTGGTGTCATAAGATCATAGTTGTATTTCCACAAAATAAAACACATCTGTAAACTCAAATAAAGGGACATTATTAGTATCGTTAGCCACAGCATCTATCTCATATATGTTACATGTAACTCACAAGCATCAAGAATTGCGTAGAATATCCAAAAAAGGGGAAGGAGTCTGCTACTCACACACAGACATCCTCTAATATATGTGCAAAAATGTGCAAAAACATCCATGTGCCCATTTGCGTAAGTGATGTCAATCCTACAACTTAAAGTGCAGAAGTATGTTGTTAATTATTCTTTAGTCCAACGACTCGCCTTAACCCTTCCGGATCCACCCTCCACCAATGCCTGGACCGGCAGATAGCAGACTACCTGGCCTTAAGTGTGGATGTAGACAGTGTGAGCAGCAATGAACCCCTGGACTACTGGGTGCGCAGGCTTGACCTGTGGCCAGAGCTGTCACAATTTGCCATACAACTTCTGTCTTGCCTCAAGCGTCCTGTCAGAAAGCACCTTCAGCGCAGCTGGAGACATTGTCACTGAGAAGTCACCTAAGGCCTCGTTCAGACTATACACACTGCCGTGCGTATTTTGGCAGCGCGTATAGTGTGCGACGCGCAAGAACGGTAGAAGGGCATAGACAGCCCTTCTACCTTTCCCATCATATGCGCTGCGTGGCAGCGCGATTGCGCTATCACGTGCTGCACGCATTTTTGGTTATCGCTGCGCAGATCCCATTCATTGTAATGACGCGTTGCGTTCCGATCGCACATCCATCTGCGCTAAATGATGTGAACGAGGCCTAAGACACAAAAGTATTCATTACCTCACCTTTATCAAAATGAATGAGGCATGGATCCCGGAGAGGGCTACTGCCCGCCCGAAGACTAAGTCAGTCTCCACACACAGCCTTTCTGCCTGCACGCTGCCTGCACGCTGTGTGACTGCCTGCCCCATGACTAAGTCGGTCCCCACACAGCATCTCTGCCTGCAGGCCGCTTGACTGCCAACCACCAACAAGGTCCAATTTTTAAGGCCGCTGTTAGCAGCAGCCACAATAATAGTTTTTCTGGTACCTGTACATACCTCAGTGGCGCACGGAGGGGGTTGTTCTGGGTGTCTAGAAAACCCCCCTGAGACTGGAAGTGGGGCTGCCGCATGGCCCGGCCGGCTGGGGAGAGAAGACAGAAGAAAATGATGGAGGCGCCAGCCGCGCTAATAAGGGATGCGGGAGCCGGCTTTATTCCTCGCTCCCTCCCTCCCTCCCTCTGAATGCCCCTCGCCTGCGGTGAATGTGTGCCCGGCTCCCCCATGAGTGTGTGCGCAGCGGAGCGGTACGTCCTCTTACCGCAGATCAGGCGCACCAGCAAGTCTCTCTGCTTCCTGTGACGTCATGGTAAACAGGAAGCATGAGACTCCAGTTGCTGGTGCGCCTGATCTGCGGTAAGAGGACGTACCGCTCCGCTGCGCACACACTCATGGGGGAGCCGGGCACACATTCACCGCAGGCGAGGGGCATTCAGAGGGAGGGAGCGAGGAATAAAGCCGGTTCCTGCATCCCTTATTAGCGCGGCTGGCGCCTCCATCATTTTATTCTGTCTTTTCTCCCCCGGGCAATCTTCTCCTCACACAGGGGGCGGGCACCTTCCTTCACCTATCTTATACTGGGGGGCATATACCTATCTAATCTATCCTGGGGGGCATATACCTATCTAACCTATACTGGGGGGCATATACCTATCTAATCTATCCTGGGGGGCATATACCTATCTAACCTATCCTGGGGGGCATATACCTATCTAACCTATACTGGGGGGCATAGCCCTATCTAACCTATACTGGGGGGCATAGCCCTATCTAACCTATACTGGGGGGCATAGCCCTATCTAACCTATACTGGGGGGCATAGCCCTATCTAACCTATACTGGGGGGCATATACCTATCTAATTTATACTGGGGGGCATATACCTATCTAACCTATACTGGGGGGCATATACCTATCTAACCTATACTGGGGGACATATACCTATCTAACCTATACTGGGGGCAACTATATAAGCTACCTATACTGGGGGGCATATACCTATCTAACCTATACTGGGGGACATATACCTATCTAATCTATACTGGGGGGCATATACCTATCTAACCTATACTGGGGGCAACTATATAAGCTACCTATACTGGGGGGGGGACCTATAGCTGGCTACCTATACTGCGGGCACCTATACCTGTCTCCACGTTGGGGGCGCATTTTACGCCCTCACCCTGGGTGCAATTTAGCCTAGAAACTGCTAGTATTTGGCTCCACCCACACCATATTTTGGCCACGCCCACACGCCACTTTCAGGAACCCCCCCCTTGGAAATCCTGGATTTGCCCCTGTACCTGCCTGATTTTTCTGGCTGCACTGCAGCTGCAACAACAAAACAAAAGGCATGTACGTGTCAATTCCCCTTCGTGATCATTACCTTGGCGCAGTGAAGGGGCTTGCGTATCATAATGAAGCAATGACCGAGGCTATATGAGTGTCTCGGGGGTGTGGCACACCCAAGATAATAAGGTTGTTGCTTCATTGTGGACAGACCAAATTCTATCAGCTGAACAGTCACTGTTCTGTCATTCAGCTACCTCAGCCCAGCAACCATATGGGCTTGAAAACCGCCATGGCCTGCACTCTGGCCATGGTGCGCACCAGTCCAGCACGGCCGTCACTACACAAACAGCTGTGTGTGGTGCATTACACAGTGAGTTTGGTCTGTCAGTGTGAAGCAGTACTCGAATTACACTCCCTGATTGATGTATACACATGCAAGATGTTTTAAAGCACTTTAGGCCTCCAAATTTAGCATGCAAGGCGATTTCTGCCCTTAAACCGCTGCTTTGCGTCAAAACCAGATTTTTCCCCGGGACTTTTGGCATGTATCCCACTCCCCCATGCAAACACTCAGAGGTTAGACCCCTTGAAATATCTTTTCCATCACTTGTGGCCAGCATAAATGTTTCTAATTTTTGAAATTCATCTCCCCATTGAAGTCTATTGCAGTTCGCGGAGGTTCGCCAACCAAAAACCGGAGGTTCAAGCCATCTCTAGTAGTCAGGTCCCACGCTTCAATAGAGGCAGAGGGGGCAATTGATTTGTAGCTAAAAACCAGCTGCGTTTTTGGTTGCCAAGTAGTTTTCCATCACCATTTTGGCCAGCAGCCAACAATGTTGCAGTCATGCTTTAAGTAGGCATAGTTCACCCTCTGCATAGAGTCCAGTGCAGCTGCAAGTATTCCTAAGCACTCAGCTGCGCCTCATAATGCAGAAGACGCCAGTTTACCTCCCGCAAAATTACAGCTATCCATGAACCACACTTGGAACACTGAAGATGCTACACAGTGACTCTAGCCACAACGCAGCTGCGTACGTCACTTCCACAGGAAGGACAAAGGTGACTGCTCAGCAGGCAGGGGATACATACCTACCTTTATCTGCTTCCACTAACATCATTACCTTCCTACCTGGCAGACTGCAGCAGCACTCTGACGTGACATCACATGCCTGTGTCATGTTGGAGAGCAGCGCTGCGATCCAGCACAGGAAGGAAACCATGGTGACCATTATGCTGGCCGAAGCAGATCAAGCACTTGAGAGGGAAGAGGCACCCCGCTTTTGCCGGTGGGTAGATACTGGACAGAATGTATCAGAATTCTGGTGAGTGGAGAAGTGAAAATTATGGGGGCTGACTTTTCTGGGTGGGTGAAGAGGCATCCCAAGCCATTTAAAGTGAACCCAAGGTGAGAGATCTGGAGGCTGCCATTGTTTCCTTTTAAGCAATGCACATTGCCTGGCTGTCCTGCTGATCCTCTGCCTCAAATACTTTTAGCCATAGACCCTGAACAAGCATGCAGATCGTGTGACAAGATTGTCAGATCTGACAAGATTGGCTGCATGCTCATTTATGGCGTTAGACACTACTGCAGCCAAAGATCAGGACTGCCAGGCAACTGGTATTGTTTAAAAAGGAAATAATTATGGCAGCTTCAATACCACTCACCTCAAGTTCACTTTAAACCAGCCCAGAGAATTGTAGATTACTATGGTGTATAGGTTTCATACAACCAAGATCTCTAACCTGTACATCTCTCCACTAGTCAAGGTTGTTTTTTTGGGGTACAGGCCACTGCCTAGAGTGCCATTGGTCCTGGGAGTACCATGCCCCTGATTAAGCCCTATCCCAAACTAAGCCACACCTGAACAAAGCCATGCCCCACAGATGTTTGCATCTGTCACCTTGGTCCACCTTCAGTCTCCCTGTTCCACCTCTGCACCTGTCTCTCTTTGTGCCTCCATGTGCCCCCCTTCAACCTCCACACCAGAGATAGATTAAAGTGAAATGGTGCCCTAGGCCAGCAACAGATTTGGGCCCACACTTTACAGCCATCTAGCTATTTATTGGGAACTTTTTTTTTTTTTTTTTTTTTTTTTTTTAGGGGGGGGGGTTAGTATAAACCAGTCCCCTAGACTTGGGCACCTGCCTTAGTTGCCTTGATGATCTGGCTCTGTGCATCACTCTATGCCTCATTCTGTCCCCAATTTGCCTCCCTCTGTCCTGCTATTGGTTCTCTACACAGGACTTTTTGCCTGGAGTGACACACCTCTTTGCATTCACGTATACAAGATTTCTCACATAACTCACCCCTTTCAAAACATACCAATCACTCCAACCTTTGAAATCTTTAGTGCTCCCTCAAAACTCATTTCCCAACAAGCATACACTAAATTAGGACATACCCTTTCCCAACCTCTAACCGAGTTATACTTATATTTACTAGATAACCTAACACTGCCTCTAGGTATGAATATTGAATATTACCTCAACTCTTATTTCCTCCCTATTACTTTGATTGTAAGCTCACAAGAACAAGGCCTGAGTATTGTGGTAATTTAGTGACAAATGTGCTGAATAAACTTTGTCTACCAATTCTGTATTTTGTACCAGTGTCCCATTTAGTGTATACCATTGTCTGTATTAGTTCCTAGTTTTGTAACATGGCACTTTTATACATCAATAATAGCCAAATGGTGGTTGAGAGCTGGAAAGTCTATACAGCATTGACATCTAGTGGCCAGAGGGGAGCAGTGATACCAAGTGCTTAATGGTCTACAGTTTGCATTGTGCTTAAAAAAAATCTGTATTGTTAAAATCGCACAAAAGTAAACATACCAGTGCGTTAGGGGACATCTCCTATTACCCTCTGTCACAATTTCACCGCGCCCCGCCGCATTAAACGTAGTCAAAAACTGTTTTAAAAAGTTTGTTTATAAACAAACAAAATGGCCACCAAAACAGGAAGTAGATTGATGTACAATATGTCCACACATAGAAAATACATCCATACACAAGCAGGCTGTATACAGCCTTACTTCTGAATCTCAAGAGATCACTTGTGTGTGTTTACCTTCTGTCCCCAGCTTCTCTCATGCACTGAACATTACAGGCTTCCTGCAGACAGCTCTGCCTATGTCGTTAATTCCTTAGTATGTGACAGACCAGCTCCTTTCACAGCCTCCATCCCCTTAAAAAAAAATAAATGTGACGGATGACAGGTTTTAGGCCAGTCCCTCTTTTCAACTGCCTACTTTTTTCGCGAAAGAACCCCTTTAACCACCCTGGCGTTCTGATTAAATCGCCAGGGTGGCTGCGGGAGGGTTTTTTTTAAATAAAAAAAAAAACTATTTCATGCAGCCAACTGAAAGTTGGCTGCATGAAAGCCCACTAGAGGGCGCTCCGGAGGCGATCTTCCGATCGCCTCCGGCGCCCAGAATAAACAAGGAAGGCCGCAATGAGCGGCCTTCCTTGTTTTGCTTATATCGTCGCCATAGCGACGAGCGGAGTGACGTCATCCGCCTCCGATCCAGCCCTTAGCGCTGGCCGGAACTTTTTGTTCCGGCTACGCTGGGCTCAGGCGGCTGGGGGGACCCTCTTTCGCCGCTGCTCGCGGCGAATCGCCGCAGAGCGGCGGCGATCAGGCAGCACACGCGGCTGGCAAAGTGCCGGCTGCGTGTGCTGCTTTTTATTTCATTAAAATCGGCCCAGCAGGGCCTGAGCGGCAGCCGCTGGCGGTGTTGGACGAGCTGAGCTCGTCCAGACCGCTCAGCTGGTTAAATGCACTTCGTGAATGGCAGTTGCTCCGTCCAACTGCCAAAATAGTGTACAGCAAGCAAGGAGGCTGGCCAGCATCTTTATAAAGACATCCCCCGAGAAATTTATATAAAGAATACAGGCCATGCTGAGAAGCCCCCATGGAGCGATGGACTAGCCCAAAATCTGTGGGTAAGGTTTGTTGCTGTCACTTAAAGAAAACCTGTACTGAGTAAACATATTACAATAAACACATGAGGTAACTTCAAATGATTATATAGTTACCTTGCCATCAGTTCCTTTCAGAAGATCACCATTTTCTTCTGATAATAATCCCTTCCAGTTCTGACAATATTTTGTCAGATATTTTGTCAGATCTGAAATATGTCAGTTATAGCGGAGAGGAAAACTGATGTACCAGGTAAATGTCCATGTTTCCCTATGGCTCAAGTGGGCGTTGTTACAGTTTAACTGTGTAATGACCAGAAAGCTGTTATGGGTAATGGCAATTTTCAAAATGGAGGACGGAAAATTCCCTTGATCACAGTGAACAAACAGGACATGGGACAGGAGAAAGACACTGAGGAGTAGACTACATGGAAGGCAAGTATGACTTGTGTATGCTTATTTTGACTTTTAATTTTCAGTTCAGGTTTTCTTTAAAGTAAGAAGTGTAGAAAAACTGACATTACCCACAGATTTTGGGCTAGTCCATCGCTCCATGGGGAATTCTCAGCATGGCCTGTATTCTTTATAAAGACCTTCCCTGAGAAAGCTTTATATAAAGATGCTGGCCAGCCTCCCTGCTTGCTGTACACTATTTTGGCAGTTGGATGGAGCAACTGCCATTCACTAAGTGCATTTAAAAAGAAAACCATGAAAACCCCTGATGAGAAGATGGGCTAGTCCAAAATCTGTTAATGTCAGATTTCTACTACTTACTGTAAGTGACAGCAACATAGGAGAGAAGTCATTTATGGCTCATTTTACTCTGGGAGGGGAAAAAAAAAAAAAAAAAAAAAAAAAAAAAAAACACATATCAAGGATAGACTGCCCACACATTGGCCACCCAATGTGGTTTACCAGTAACACTCTCCACCCCCTTCATAATATTTTAGCAAGAAGTCACCCAATCTACCCCCCCCCCCCCCCCCCCCCAAATTTATGATAAATTTCTCCGTTATTTTTTATATTTTCTCTTCAACATTACAAGCAGACATGTTGATTCACAGCAGATTCAGGTGACAAAAAACAAGTATGCCTGTAATCAAACTGTAAAAATCTGTGTAGGGCTAGCTAAACTGCTACCAAACAGATGTCCATAAACTTATTTCCCCTTAAAGAGGAACCCCAGTGAAAGTGTTGTAATAAAACAAGTGCTTCATTTTTACAATAATTATGTATAAATGATTTATTCAGCATTTGCCCATTGTAAAATCTTTGAAATCCCCAATTTATATTCTGACATTACATGGTAACATTTTTACTGTTGGCAGGTGATGTAGCTGCTGCATGGTTTTTTGGCAGTTGGAAACAGCCATTTCCCACAATGCAGCAAGGTTCCCAGACAGGAAAATGCCAGTTCCCACAATGCAGCAAGGTTCCCAGACAGGAAAATGCCAGGAGTAGGACAAGAGTTTCTTGTGGGAGTGGTTTCATCACAATGTCACACACAAAGCCCCCTGATTGTGAAAAGGAATATATTTCTCATGTAAAAAGGGGCTATCAGCTACTGATGGGATAAAGTTAAATTCTTGGTCAGAGTGTCTCTTTAAGGAAAGACATGTGGTATGGTTAAAATGCATATTTTAGCTTCCTTTAAAAGGACATAAATATGGCAGCCTCGATATCCCTCCTTGCTTCTGTTTTCCTTTAAACAATACCAGTTGCCTGGCTATCCTGCTAATCCTCTGGCTCTATTACTGTTAGCCATAGACCCTGAGCAAGCATGCAGCAGATCAGGGGGTTTGACATTACCAGATCTGACAAGATTAGCTGCATGCTCGTTTCTGGTGTTATTCAGACTACTGCAGCCACAGATTAATACCAGCTTCCTGGCAGTCCTAAAGAAATGCAAGTACTTGGTCACAAGCTAGTAAAGTGTTGAAAGTTCGAACTACTCTAAGGCAGGGAAAACACTTGTCTCAGTTTTCTGCGTGCGTTTTCCTGCATACTTTTTCTGCACACCAAGTATGTCTCTATGCAGGAAAACGCGTGTGTTTTTTCATAGCAGCTGATGTAATTGCACATTGTCAGGTTTTTTTGCATCAGAGTCATGATGCAGAATATCAGGTTTTTTTTCTGCGCGCAAACAAATTAAAGGACCACTATCACGAAAAAAGTAGGCAGTTAAAAAAATGTGACAGATGACAGGTTTTGGGCCAGTCCATCTTTGTAAGGGGGATTCTCAGGACTTTGTTTTCAACAGCATTTCCTGAACAACAGTTGCAAAATCTGACATAATAGTGTGCAAGTGATTAGGGAGGCCGGCTGGTACCTTGCTATTTTGGCAGTTAAACTGTTGTTCAGGAAATGCTGTTGAACACAAAAAGTCCTGAGAATCCCCCTTAAAAAGAATGGACTGGCCCAAAACCTGTCATCTGTCACATTTTTTAACTGCCTACTTTTTCGCAATAGTGGTCCTTTAAGTGTTTACTAGCCCATTAACATGTGTTCTCAGTTTTTCTGTGCAGAAAACGTACGAAAACAGTCAAGTGTGTTCCCTGCCTCAACGTGTTGTGTAAAGTGTGCGATTAAGTTTATACATCAGGCAGCTGCCCCATCTAGTGGTAGAATAAAAAGACACCAACATGGAAGACTACATTTTATTGTCCTTTTAGACAACATACAGAAGTCGAAAAAAACAGCCGTGCTTGGCAAATCAAATATAGCCACAAAATACTTAACACAAAAGTTGTTTCAAAGTCCAAGAAGGGAAATTAAAAAAAAAATAAAAGGAAGTCTAACATGACAATTGTGGCCAGTACAATTCAGCATTACCTTTACTGATTCTATATACAGTTGAAGATCTGCAGGAATTTTCTGCACTGTTGAACTAAAGTTTGTTTGCTTTAACAAGAAAAAGTCCTAAAAATAAAAAAATTTCTTCACAGCTGTCTGCTGTGTGGTAAGCCATTAGGTGCCCTCTCAATCCGGACACGGACAGGGGGAAGGTGGAAGAGGCTGGTCAGGTTGGCTTCCGGCTCTGCAGTATCTCGCAGTTGACGTTCATTGAAAAGGATAGAGAGGTTGCTCTCTAGTAGAGTCTTACTTCGGAAGCCAAGTTTCTGATTAAACAGGCGACTCAGGTCTTGCTCCACAACAGGCAGTAGGCGATGGTGTCCCCTTAAACTCCTCTTTGATGGTTTCCGAGTAAATTTGAGCTATGGATAATTAAACAGCCAATTAAGAATGAGGGCCAAGCAAATTGTAACAGTCCTTACAGGAATAGGTTCCATCTCTACTCCTGGTATTAATTCTACACACCTATCCAGGTTTATAAGGCAGCAAAACATAAGTCACACTACCATTCTGAGCTGTATAGAGTAGCTAAGATAGGCAATCACCAACCTGCGAGCTGTAATAGATATGTTTTGGCATGACAAAAATTAAAATAAAACAAAAAACGAATCTGTAAGAATTGGAATATATTTGTGTAGCACTTCTCTTGTCAGAGTCAAAGTGCTTGTGAGTCAGCCACAAGAGCATAGGCAGTAGCAGCGTCAGTGTCAGGCCAGGAGTCTTGGCCAATAAACTCCTTACTGAATAGAAGAGCTGATATTTGAACCCTGGTCTATGCCAAGAACTAAAGAACTAATTTCTGACTTGTAAGCTTTGGGGTGGTACCAGACCCTAGAGGACCTTACCCCAGCTATGTACAAATGGCAAGACAAGCTAGATAGTGAGGTGTAGGGGGGAGCTATAAACATACTTAAAGAACACTCTTACAAGGTCCTTTATGACCTGTATTGCATGCCAGATAAAAGCAATTGGTGGGACATGATCAGGGCCGCCCAGAGGATCCTCAAGGAGGTGGTGCTCAAATTTGAAAAAGGGGGCTTAGTGCGTTCTGGAGAGGAGGTATTCTATACACAATTTAGAATTATTAGGTAGTCTTAGCATCCCCCTCCCCTTCCTTTATAGCAGTATCAGACAGACATTGGGTCTCCTTCCAAACAAGTCTTGGCACCACCACCTTTAAATAAGCAGAGATAGGTGCCCACTGTTAAGAGTGGGCACAGTGGGGCCTGATGTAGGCACAGACTCACCTTTCGTTACTGGGACCTCTGTCCCTCTTGATCAGCACCAAAGCTTCTTTTCAGGCAAAAAAGAAGCCGTTGCCAATATGCAGTGGTTGCTAAGCATTAGACAGTGCAAAACTGCAGTAAGTACCAAGGTGCAATGGGTGCCCAGATACAGTGGGTGGTAAAACGCAAAGGTCCAGTTTGTGCCAAGTTGCAGTGGGTGCTGAGGCACCAAAGTACAGTATGTCAAGCTGCAGCAGGTACCAAGGTCCAGATTGCATTGGGTGTTTATTTGCAGTGGGTCTAAGCAGTATTTGGTGCTGAATAAGCAGCAGATGGTGATAGTGGGCGTCATGTGAGTGCCAATTGGTACAGGGCGCCATTCAAGTGCTGGGTACATGTAGGTGCAGTGGGCAGGACATGAGTAAGCAGGGAGTGCCATGTGTGGTCTGGTTGTGTGCCATAGGAGAGTACTAAGACTCATGGGTTCGGACAAAACGGCGAGTACTGTGTGCTATTCGGGTGCTGGCCATAGACTGGTACTAGGTGCATATATTTGGCTTGGGAACTTGGTGCTGTAAGTAATGTGCCATGTGGATGTTTATTATGGGGGTATAGGGTGTGAGGTGGGTCCTAGGTTCAAATACTGAGTGCCAAGTGGGTACTGAGAGTAAGTACCTAGCATGGGTGATGGGTGTTTGCTAGTGGGGTATTTGTTGTCATGCGGGTGCTAAATGCAGATGCTGGGTGCTATGACGGTTCTAGGTGATGGCACAGGGTGTCATGTGGATTCTGGCTGTATGGGTGGGTATCAAGCATGTGGGTGTTGATTGAAGATGCTCCCTTTGGGGTAGTCCCTTGTGGGTTCTGGGTGCACATACTGGATGTCATGTGAGTGCTGAGCACAAGTGGAGGCTTTGTGTAGCTAGAACTACTACAGATGAAACAGGTGGATGCAGGTACTGGGTATCATAGGTGCAAATACTTAGTGTCATGACTGCACTGGGTACTAGCTATGGGTGGGTATTGTGTGTCATATGGGTTCTGAGTGCAGATACGGTTATTGTGGGTGCCATGTAGGGGCTAGGTGCAAGTGTGTCATGTGGGTGTGAGTACTAGATGCCAGCTATAGGGTGAAGGGGTGCAGGTACTAGGTGTCATGTGCAAGTACTAAGTGCCATATGGATGCAGTGTGTGTGCGTTTAAACATTCATCAATGTTAGCAAGGATGATGAATCTAGACTGTATATCATGTGGGTGCTTAGTGCAACCACTGGGTGCTTGCTATATTTGGGGTTACTGGCTGAGTGCGATGTGGGTGCTAGATATTAGTGGGATTTCTATGGGTGCTGCTATGAATGGCATAGTTACTGGGGGGGGGCAGAGGACAGGAAAAGGTCCGTTTGGGTGCTTGGGTGGGGGGGGGGGGGTAGTTAGGTCACTTTGGGAGGGTGAAGTAAAAGTGCTGTGGAAGGTGCTTACTTTGCACAGCCAAAGCAGCTTTTTTAACCCCATCTTCAAAAAAAAAAAAAAAAAAAAAAACAAACTCTGGGAACCCAGAGCACACCCCTCTGAACGTGCCTGATGTCATCTAAGGTTTGTTAAGGTTTGTGAGGATGCGGCTAAAGTGCTAACCAGGTAGATTGCTTAGGGGGATTGCTCAGTCATTTCTGGCAGACCCGCTTTAAACTTCAGACTGTTGGATATGTTATGTTCTGCCTGTCTGCAAACATCTACAAGTTGCATTGCAATATGCATCCACCCAATGTACCACACTGCATATTAATTTCACCTGCTCTGCTTTCCTCACCTCATTTAGCTTCTCATGAACTGCTAGCTCTCCTGAAATCTCAAAAACCTCACAAACCTTTAAATCCCATTCATATTTGCCTACTCTCTCCCTCCTACTATTACTTGCAGCTGGTGATATATCACCCAATCCTGGGCCACAGCCTGTTGCCAGACAAGTATCCCCTGCTGACCTGCTTCATACACTTTACAGCCCTCTGTCCACAAACAACCTCAACATCCATCCTCGCTCCAACCTCATTTCCATCCATCCCACCCACAAACATGCTCTCCCTACCTTGCGGTCTCTGGAATGCCAAATCCCTCACCATCCTTGCACTCACTGAGACATGGCTCACCCCCTCTGCCTCTGCCACAGAGGCTGACCTCTCCTATGGTGGGCTTCACCTCAGTCACACCCCCAGACCAGACAACAGGAATGTGGAGGGGTGGGTCTGCTCCTCTCCCCATCCTGCACCTTCGTCTCCTCACCCCACCTACAATTCACATAATTCGAGGCCCACACCATCCGCCTCTACCACCACCTCCCTGCCATTGTTGCGGTCTTATACCACCCTCCACCCCACAATTTTTTGATGACCTTGCCTCCTGGCTCCCTCACAGCCTCTTCTCTGACCTCCCTACCATCATCCGTGGGGATTTCAATATTTCCATCAATGAAGCCCAGAACTCAGTTGTGACCCGGCTACTCACCATTGCCAACTCACTTAGACTAGTACAACACACCAACACCCCCACTCACACTGCAGGTCACACTCGACCTTATATTCACTAAATCCACCACCATTGCAGACCTTGACATCACACCCTTTTCACCCTCAGACCATCACCTTCTCACCTTAACCTCACGGAAGGCACCTCCAAGCTACCCACCCATCTGGTCGATGGCAGAGAGACCTATGCAAGCTCAACACTAGCGTCCTTGCTGACCCCCTCCATGCCCTCTCATCCACCCTAGACAGTCCCAATCTTGCTGCAGCTCAATATCGCCAAACTCATCAGCCCTAGAGAAAGCTGCGCCACAAATATTTTGCCGCAACCAACCCCCAGCCCTGGCGCACTACCCATACTCGCAACCTCCAGAGGAAAAACACGCACCACAGAACGCAAATGGAGGAAAACTAAACAAGGATTTCCTACAGTACAAGACTAACCTGCTGCAGTTCCACACTGCCCTTGCTCATGCGAAGCAGGAACACTTTACCAAGCTCATCGGAGCACAAGCTTCAAACCCCCAGTGTCTTTTTGCCATTTTCAACACTGCTTAAACCCACCCCCAGTTTCCTCCCTCTGCCACAGATTTAGCCACCCACAAAAGTCTCTCCATCTGTCAGGAAATATCCAATCTCCCACCTCCCATCCAGCTCCACCACCCCATCCTCCACTCCTACTACCACAAGGAAGTCAACCACCTACTGCAGACTTCCTGTTTGCCCACTGTGATTAATGGAATTTACCATCCATTTTAAAAATGGCTGTTACCCCATAACAGTTTCCAAGTCAGCACACTGTTAAAACTGTAATATCACCCACTTGAGCCATAGGGAAACACTGACATTACCTTGCAGTTAGAACTGAAATATACTAGTTGCTGTCAGTTTACGACAAAATATCGTCAGAACTAGAAGGGATCACTGTAAGAAGAAAGTGAGCTGAGTGGAACCGATTGTGAGGCAAGTATGTAATATTCATTTGCAGCTACGTCATGTGTTTATTTTAAATAATTTTACCCACTTCAGGTTCCCTTTAAGTGAACTAGAAGAATCTCCCTCTCTCCCCATGACAGTAAACACCTACCCTGCTCTCGGTTTTATTCTCTGCTAAATCTGCCTGTTAACAGCCCTGATAAGAATCCCCTACTGAGAATTCAGTCTAGCTTTCACCAGAATGATTATAGCGGAGTCAGTCTTCTGTGATGTCTTTTCAAGCCCAAGCCTGCCCCCTTGTGCCTCTGCTTTGCTGCTCGGAGGATAAACAACAAGAAAGCAGAGCCACAAGGGGCAGACTTGGGCTTGAAAAGACATTCACAGAATGACTCAGCTATAATCATTCCAGGCAAAGCTAGGACTGAATGCTCAGTCGGGGATTCTTAAGGTGCCCATACACTTTAAATGTTTTCCCGCCGATAGACAGCAGATTCGATCACTGATCAAATCTGCTGTGAAATCGATGTGCAAACGCTGAACGAACGACCACCATCCAAAATCGTTCCCGTCTGTCGGCGTGGAAGGTTTCACTCGATCACCGGCAGGTTGAGAGTACATCGATAGTGGTCGAATGTCCGACGGATCCTTTTTGATCAGACTCACTACCACAGAACACTACCACAAAAGTTTTGGGATAGTGTTCTGTGGACTGATTAACTGTTTGGGCCCATAAAGCAATGCTATGTTTGGAGGAGGAAGAACAAGGCCTATGAAATCAAGAACACCTTGCCTACTGTGAAGCATGGCAGGGGGTCAATCATGCTTTGGGGCTGTTTTACTTCTCCAGGCACAGGGAATCTTCAGCGTGTGCAAGGTACCATGAATTCTCTTCAGTACCAGGAGATATTGGATGAAAATGTGATGTAGTACCACCACAATACTGAGGCTTGGGAGACATTGGACCCTTCAACAGGACAATGATCCCAAGCATACTCCCAATTCCACTAGAGCATGGTTGCAGATTAAAGGCTGGAACATTTTGGAGTGGCCATCGCAGTCACCAGACTTCAATCCGATTGAGAACCTCTGGTGGGAAGAAACCAATTGCAGCGCGCAAGCCTAAGAATGTGACTGAACTGGAGGCTTTTGCTCATGAAGAATGGGCTAAGATACCCACAGATTTCTGCATGACACTTGTGTCAAGCTAGGCTTCACAACTGGAAAAGGATGCTGTACTAAGAATGAATGTCACTTGGGGTTGCATAAAACTGATAATGTGAGCACAGAAAAACATGCGGTTATTTCAGTATAAAAAGGTTATGTTCTATTTGTCTGACTTACAAGTGCCTCTGATTTAATTGTAAACAAGATGACTGAAATGATCAAAATCAATGTCAAACTGGCCAAAACACTAAACTTCAGTGGGGGTTGAATAATTTTGAACACAACTGTAGCAGAGATGAATGAAACAGCAGGGTAGGCATTTACTGTCATGTTCCCATTGATATATATGGTAAAATACATGAGGGTGCTTTGTCTCTGGTTCTCTTTAAGCCATAAAAACAGACAATGGAAGTTCTCATGGGAACAGTCATTAGATGGACAATAGCTAAAGAGTTTATTTGTCTTGATGCCAGAGAATCTTTCTAAGGAAGGGTCACCTCTCCGACCCAAACACCTGTATGATCAGGGTGCCCCCCGGTGTCTTGCAGCCAACATCACAGGAGTTCATGAGTGAGGTTATCAACGCCACCTAGAGGTCCTAAGAAGACATAACTGGAAAGGACGGGGGGGGGGGGGGGGGCGTGGCGGAATGACACCTGAGCTGGAGGTGGTCGTGTGGGTGTGTATGAATGAATTTCATGACCGAGGGAGAGAGAGAGGGAGAGGGAGACACTCCATGGAAAAGCTTCCAGCAGCAGGAGTGCAGAGAGCAGACACCAGCACCTATCTTGATGAAAGTAGTAACCATCTTGCTTAACCTCCTTGGCGGCAACACCGAACGTAGTTTCGGGTAAGCCGCGCAGGAGGTTCTCAGGCCCTGCTGGGCCGATTTGTTTAATTTTTTTTGCTGCACACAGCTAGCACTTTGCTAGCTGCGTCAGCACACCGATTGCCGCCGCCCCGCGCTCGATCGGCGCTATCCGTCGCGCCGCCCCCCCCAGACCCCGTGCGCTGCCTGGCCAATCAGTGCCAGGCAGCACTGAGGGGTGGATCGGGACTCCCAATGACATCCCGACGTCGGTGACGTCATCCCGCCTCGTCGCAATGGGGAAGCCCCCCGAACGGGATTTCCTGATCGAAGCGGGCGGGGGGGATGCCGCTAAGCAGCGGCTATCATGTAGTGAGCCCTGGGCTCGCTACATAAGGGGGGGAAAAAAAAAAAACTGCTGCGCTGCCTCCTGGCGGAATTTATACCGCCAGGGGGGGTTAATATTTAGCACCTGCATTTATACGCAGTTAGTGTAGATAGGACTAGAGAAGCACCTTAACTTATAACTTGGTCTGTACTTTAGTTATTATCTGTCTTCTGTTGCAGTAAGGCTATTTTCAAAAGTCAGACTATAACAGTAAAAAAAAACAAGCAGATATATCAGACGTAATGTGTCCCCTATCCAGGCTGAACACTGGATGGCTGTGTTTCATAGACATAGGCTTCCCCTATCAAAACCGCCAATGCCCTTATAGCCCAAGTATGCAATGCAGCAAAGCCCTTAGGAGTCCAAATTTATAAAGATTAGGTTATCCCTGGTAGGGGCTTTTCTAAGGCCAATACACTGGTCGATTTCAGACATTGATAGATCCTATAGCAGTGATGGCTAACCTTGGCACTTCAGCTGTGGTAGAACTACAAGTCCCATGAGGCATTGCAATACTCTGAAAGCTCTAAGCATAATGCAGAGAGACAGAGGCATGTTAGGAATTGTATTTTTGTTGTCACAGCTGAAGTGCCAAGGTTAGCCATCATTGTCCTATAGAAGCGATCAGAAATATTCTATCAAATTCCCCCATTTGATCGATTTGTGGCCGATTCGATCGATTTTACCTGACAGGATGGAAAATCTAGGTTGATTTGCTGCTGGCAGCAGATTGATGTCCCATAGAGTTGCATTGGAGCTAATGGTCCAATAATGCATTTAGATCGATTTCCAATAGATTTAATTCTGAAAGCTATTGGAAATCTGTTCCTAGTGTGTGGCACACAGATTCGACTTGACAGCCATCTGACAGAAATCTGATGGTCAAATCTGCTTTAAATCTATAAGTGTATAGAGTTGGGCCGAACGGTTCGCCTGCGAACGGTTCCATGCGAACTTCAGTGGTTCGCGTTCCGCAGGCGAACTTTTGCGGAAGTTCGGTTCGCCCCATAATGCACCATGAGGGTCAACTTTGACCCTCTACATCACAGTCAGCAGGCCCAGTGTAGCCAATTAGGCTACACTAGCCCCTGGAGCCACTCACCCCTAATACAAGGCAGGCAGCGGCGGCCATTACGCTCACGCGTGTGCCTGCGTTAGTGAGAGTAGAGCGAGCTGCTGCAGACTGTCTCTCATAGGGAAAGATTAGTTAGGCTTAGCTTGTTCCTGGCTGCATACCTGTTCTGTTCAGTACCTGCATACCCGCCACTGCATACCTGTTCAGTACCTGCGAACCCGCCACTGCATACCTGTACTGTGAACCCGCCACTGCATACCTGTACTGTGAACCCGCCACTGCATACCTGTACTGTGAACCCGCCACTGCATACCTGTACTGTGAACCCGCCACTGCATACCTGTACTGTGAACCCGCCACTGCATACCTGTTCTTGCCATGGTGCGCACCAGTCCAGCACGGCCGTCACTACACAAACAGCCGTTTGCGGTGCGTTACACGGTGAGTGGTGTGTCAGTGTGAAGCAGTACCTTACACTACCTGATTGATGTATACACATGCAAGATTTTTTAAAGCACTTTAGGCCTGTCATTTAGCATTCAATGTGATTTCTGCCCTTAAAACGCTGCTTTGCGTCAAATCCAGATTTTTCCCAGGGACTTTTGGCATGTATCCCACTCCTCCACCTGGGGGTCCAGGTGTTAGACCCCTTGAAACATCTTTTCCATCACTTTTGTAGCCTGCATAATTTTTTTTTTTTTTTCAAAGTTCGCATCCCCATTGAAGTCTATGGCGGTTCGCGAACTTTTACGCGAACCAAACCTTACGCGGAAGTTCGAACCCGGTTCGCGAACCTAAAATCGGAGGTTCGGCCCCACTCTATAAGTGTATGGCCACCTTTAAGATTAAAGAAATGTATACCCTGGAAAAGATAACATCCTCATCTTTCACTCACTCAAACCTGATGAAGTGCCACAGAATCTGGTGCCCTTGGCCCAATTGGTCTCAGTTTGTGACCACCCACTGGGTCAGCTTATAGGGATGTTAACAGCCTGTAGTAGACTAGAACAGGCAACTCACACGATCTGACAGTGTAACAGTACACTAATCTTAAATTCGATGTATGTCTTGGCATATTTTTTCTACGCTGTATGTAACTTTTCCAACATTTAAATAAGCAAATTTTTAAACCCATCAAAACCAAATTGTAGGTCAGATAAATAGCATAGCCCCTCCTACCAAACACTGGCCATTTTGGGTATTGTTCAAACATGAAAGCTTGACTTGGCATCAAAACAAATGCATTGGATTTCTGACATTTTACCTCTGAGCAATCAACTCCGCTTAAGAGAACCTGAACTGAAAATAAGTCAAAATAACCATACACAGGTCATACTTCCTTCCTGTGTAGTCTACTCACTCTTTCTCCTCTCCTGCGTCCCTTGTGTCCACTGATTAATGGATTTCTCCATCCTCCATGTTAAAAAAAGGCCATTACCCCCCACAGCTTCCTGGTCAGCACACTGTTCTATCACGCACTTGAGCCATAGAGAAACATGGACATTACCTTGCACATTCAGTTGTAACTGATAGCTGCTAATATGTAACTGACAGCAACTGGTATAGTACAGGGCCAGGAGGCCGCAATAGCAGCATAGGGGGCGATATACAGGCTGGGAACGCGAAGAATCACTCGCGTTCCCATGCCTGTCGGCCGGTGACAGCCAGACCGGAAGTGTTCGCCGGCGGGTCCAGAGGCATCGGAGCAGGGCTGCGAGGGCACCGATCGGCTGCAGGGGGCTGAGGGAAGTCCCAGGTGAGCTAATCTCATTTTTTTAACTTTACTTTAGGTTCACTTTAAGCCCTGCTTCGCTGGCGTTTAAAAATTTCTGCCCGCCGACTTTAACGTTTAAATTGCAAAGCTCCCTTAAAAGCTAGAAACACCAAATTTTCTTCAGGTTATGTTAAGAATAGTGGGAACAAGAGGAAAAACAATTTTAAAGACCTTATACTTTGAGAAAGATTTTAAAGTTGGAAGAAAAAAAAAAGAAAAAAAAAAAAAAAAAAAAAAAGGTACATTTAAATGCGTAAATGACAGTTTAGGTTACTGTAACTATTCCTGTCGACTTTAGCAGTTAATAGCAAAGGCCCCTTACATCCTAGCAACACCAAGTTTGCAGGATATGTTAAACAGATAGTGGGAAACCATATACTTTTTTTATTTTAATGTTCAAATATTGTTTCCCCACTATCTTTTTAACATATCCTGCAAATTTGGTGTTGCTAGGATGTAAGGGGCCTTTGCTATTAACTGCTAAAGTCGGTGGGAACTGTTTCCCTAAGAACTGATTTACGCATTTAAATGCAACTTTTTCCCCCTTTAAAATCTCTATTTTCTTAAAGTTTCAAAGTATGAGGTCCTTTTGAAGATAGTTTTTCCTCTTGTTCCCACTCTTAACATAACCTGAAAATTTGGCGGTTCTAGCTTTTAAAGAAAACCTGTACTGAAAAAAAAAAAAAAAAAAAAAAAATTATAATAGTAATAATAATAATAATAATAATAATAATAATAATAATAATAATAATAATAATAATAATAATAATAATAACAATAATAATAATAATAATAATAATAATAGTAATAATAATAATAATAAATAATAATAGTCCCCTGGGGGGTACTTACCTCAGTAGGGGGAAGCCTCTGGACCCCATCAAGGCTTCCCCCATCCTGTGTCCCACCGCAGTCTCGCTGCAGCCCCCGGAACACAGGCAACATTTTGTCGCGCTGTGCAATATTTACCTTTTTCTGGCTTCAGCGGGGGCGCTGTTGCGGCTCTTCCCACGGAGATAGGGCGAATAGCCGATCTACGTCAGGTCCACTATACTGCACAGGAGACTTGCGCCTGCGCAGTAGAGGGGCCCAATGGAGATTGGCTTTTTGCCTATCTCTGCTGAGAGCTGAAACCGCACCTGCGCTGGAGCCACGGAGGTAAATATTTACATCCCCGCTGCTCCGGGAGGATTTTCGGGGCCGAGGGACCAAGGAGAAAGCCTCAATAGGATTTTGAGGCTTCCCCCACCCGAGGTGAGTACCCCCCAGGGGAGGTTTTTCGTTACAGATTTTCTTTAAGGGGCTTTGCTATTAAACCTTAAAGTCAGTGGGCAGACATTTTTAAACGATAGCAAAGCATGGCTTCAAAACTAAACGTTCAGGCGGGACAAAAATAAAAGGCAGGATTTAAAAAAACCGTTCACAAGGTCTGCTTTTAATGCTTAAGATAAACATTGTTTGATAAAGTTAATGGGGCGCCATTTTTATCACTGCTAGGTGCCATTTTTCACTGGCCTGTTTAAATTATGTCCCCCATCACAATGTACCCTTAAGGTGGCCATACACTGGTCGATTTGCCAACAGATCCCTCTCTGATCAGAGGTATTGTATGGCTGCCTTTACTGCAAACAGATTGTGAATCCATTTCAGCATGAAACCGACCACCATCTGTGGAGCTGCTGCCCCCCCGCCAGCTATACATTACCTGATCCAGCTGGCACGAGTCCCCCGGTCTACGCTGTCACTTCTCCGTGCTCTGCTCCAGCTTCGCTTCCTGTTCGGGGAAGTTTATACAGTAGAGGGCTCTCTACTGTTTAAGCTTCCTGCCGGGACAGGAAGAAGTCAAGCCTGCTGGACTCGGAGCCCAGCGGAGAAGGAGCAGCAGTGTCACGCACCAGCAGAACAGGTAATGTATTGCGTTGGACATTTGAACGCCGCTATCGACGCACTCCCGACCCGCTGGTGATCGAGCGAAATCTTCCGCACGGACAGGGACGGGAATCATCAATTTTGGTTAGAAATCGATAGTTTGTCAACGTTTGCACAACTATTTCACAGCAGATTCGATCAGTGATTGAATCTGCTGTATATTGGCGTGAAAATCGTATGGCCCCTTTAGGCAATTTAAATTGTATTTTTTTCTTATTTGGGTAATTTTTGGTGTGGGAGGGTAACAGTTAATTTTAAAATGTAATGTGTTTTTTTTTATGCACCCTGGAAGCAAAGCGCCCACTTCCAGGAAGCATATGGAGGATAGGAAACTCATCAGAAAGCCTGCAGCTTCAGATAAGAAGCCATCCGTTTTCTACCAGATACTTGAATCAATTAATGGGAACTATTCATTGATCTCCAGGCTAATGGGGGGACGGGCACATGGGAGTCTGTGCAAACACGCAGGACTGTGCAGCAGCTGCCTGGACGTGACAATCTTGTCCAGGTGGCTTAAATGGTTAAAGGTCATCGCCATCCTAATAAGGATGGGGAGATCATAATGGTTACGCTTAGTGGACCTGACCTTTTTTTGAACAGGGAAAACAGAAATGCACCCCGTATGTATTAAGAGTTTAGCCTCTGAGGCTAAACTCTTAATACATATGGGGTGCATTTCTATTTTTTTTTCCATGTTGAAAAAAGTCAGGTCCACTAAGTCTAACCATTATGATCTCCCCATCCTTATTAGGACCTCTGGCAAATAACACACCAGACTGTGGGGGTGGTTGGAGTGTATGACTACTAAGTATCAAGTTACACACACACACACCCCAAAAAAAAAAAAAAAAAAAAAAAGGGGGGGGGGATGTCAGTTTGATGCCACCCACAGATTTGCTGTGGGGCCACATGGATTGCTAGTTACACCACTGCAAGTAGGCAGATTTATGCTATCTGGATCTTGCAGCCCTTAGTACTCCATTACATGCACAATAAAGCCAATATTAGTTTAGTACATTTATAACTATTTTCAAATAGAAAATTTCCTACCTTCATTTTTTTCTTGGTGGGATCATGAACCACAAGATGACGAATTAGACTTTCCTAGAAGGAAGAGATTGTGTAAATCAAGAAGCACCACATTTTTCTGAGTGCTTGCTTTACGCACCATACATACCCTCATGGCAAAGGTACGGTTGCACCCAGCATGGTAACAGTGATAAGGCTGCAGGCATAGATGGTTCTTTCTTATATGGTGCGTGAGGTTGAACACTGTAGTAAACTCCTGTTTACAGTCTTCTCTGGGACAGATGAGGCTGACTTTCCTGTCCAGATGGGTCAGCTTGTGTCTCTGCAGAGTACCCCCTTTTGTGAAGGTCTTCTTACAGGTCTGGCACTTAAGGTCCACTGTAGAACAAGTATAATTCAGAAGTTAAGACAGAAGTCCCAAGAGGGTGAAGTTCATATTTTGATGACTTAACGAAAACAATTTGGCGTTCACTGCAATAGAAACGGCTATCAGCATGTGAGATGGAAACAAAAAGCCGATAGAGTTCATGGCAAGAAGTACACCATACAATTTTCTGTAATTAGATTATTTTCTGTAAAGTACTGGTAAGGCTCATACACATTGGATTTTTCCAAACGACCCATCGTTTGGACGTCCAAACGACCGGTCGTATGGATGTCTAATCAGCTGAAGGACCGACTGTACACACGCCTGATAACGCTGGTTTTGACGGATCTGCCTGGTACATACAATTTGCCAATTTTATCCTCTCCATGTAAAATCAGGGCCAAGAGATAAGCACTTTTACTACATGGAAGTGGTAAACTTGGCCAATCACTGACCAATTTTACGACCTCCATGTAGTACGAGTGAGTTTACCTACACCGTCTGTTTACAGCAATTAAAATCTGTTAGCCCTCATGCTACATTGAGGTGGTAAAATTGAGCACCAATTGGCAAGTAAGAATTGGATAATTGTACCAGACTTGTGTCTACACCAAAGGATAGGTAGCAATAACTAGTAACCATTAAAGTAGCAATGGGGAGTTACAGAGTACATTGTTGGCTCATGTAGTCAGGAATTGCATTTCAGACAAAAAGTCCTTTTAACCATCCACATTTTGGTTCTAACACTTTAGACCAGCACAGGAACAGCTATATAGTGCCTTTGTCATCAGTACTTACAAGGATGTTTTTTTCGGTGTTGCTGGAGAGCTGTCCAGGTTGTAGATTTAACTTGGCAGCCTGGGAAAGGGCAACAATACCCTGGAAAAAAAAAAAAATTAAATTCTATCTATCTTACCTTCATACAGTTATTACAAATTGCAATACCCAAAGGACCTACCTGTATGTCGGCGACGATGGGCTGAAAGACCAGCACTAGAGTAACCTTTCCATTCACAGCCTGGATGATCACAGCTGCAAGAGATAAATAGGTCAGCTTATTCTGTTTGCCAACATTGCCACAAATTATAGGTCACTATGCATACTGAGACTAGTTCTAAATAGTCTATTACTGTGAACTTGCAAAGAAGATTTCACAGCATAATTCTCCCCCTCCCCCCTTTACACACACCCAGCTGTTTATAAGTGAATATGTACTGGGCATGTGCAACTTAAGCCTTGTACACAAAGTGATTGGCCAATTTTACCACTTAGTATGAGAGCTTACCTACACAAGGTGTTTATTGACAGTCTGCTGACCCTCATGCTACATGGAGGGGGTAAAAATTGGTCATTGATTGGCGCAAATTTGATGTGTGTATGCACCCCAAGTAGAATGAAGCCGAACCTGCTTAGACTGTACATGTTGCTAACCTAGCATACTGTGTGTTATAATTTAAGTATTATATGTAGGCCTCAGTTATTTGAACTGAGTTAGTTGAAAGGCTTGATTTGTACAGGGTCTCTAAGCATAATTTCTCGGAGAGAAATTATGAAGAATTTTACCAGAAGCTGATTGCCCTCGTCTGAAGGACAGGGACACTATCTGTTCAAATGTACAGACTTTCAGACTGCAAAGGGGAAAACAGAGGCCAATATTTAATAAACAGAGAACATTCCTGTATGTAAGGGAAAGGGATCATAGAATATTAAGTAGGTGGGTATTATGACACCACAAGGGGTCTGAGCCAATAGTCTGTTTTGGGGGATGGTTCAGATGTTACAGTACCACCTATTACAGTGTGCTCTAGTATACTTCCCCCACGATGGGGTAAAATGCCAAGGAACCTCTGCAGAGTCCTCAAGGAACCCTGGTTGAGAAAGCCTGGTTTAGATGTAACTTAGAATAGAAAGATAACCTGATTAACATTCAGGAGGAATGTTAGTCAAGAGCTTGTAACGCAAAGGGACTTAAAGAATCTGCTTGGCTAAGATGTAACAAACTATCTGTATATCTGGACTGAATAAACCTTTTGGAATTTGGAAGATGCCTGAAGAAGCCTCTCCTATGCTGTGTGCTGTGATGAGTAGTGTTTGCAGCTCTTACTAGTGAGCTGCTGGTGCCGGAAGAAAGGTGTTGCCGAGAGAAAAATAGTTTTTAACACTGAACCCAGCCATAGCCACACTACATATAGATTTACTTCTCTACAGTATTACAGTCTGCATAAATAGAAAATGACATGATAATTAACCACTTGAGGACCGCAGTGTTGGGGCCTGTTCACATCTAAAATCTCAAAACCTTGCGGGAGTGATTTTCCCACAATTAATGTAGAAAAAAAAAAAAAAAAAAAAAAAAAAAACACTGGACACTGCGGCGGTTTTGGAGAGATCGCGATTAGCATGCTATGCATGCTAATCGTGAATCGCCGGCAAACCGCTGCATGTAACACGTTTGCGGTTAACACTAACCGCAAACGCGGCAGTGAGAACACTGCCATGTGTTCCATGCTGTAGCGGTTTATTCAAAACCGCTAGCGGTTTGCCTTGAGCAGGAATCGTGTGATTCACACTCAAGTGAGAACGGGCCCTCAAGCCCCCCTAGATACCAGGCCATTTTTCATGAAATAGGCCACTGCAGCCTTAAGGCCTCACTGCAGGGCCGCGCTCACCACCACAAGTTATTTCCCCATTTAGCACACAAAGAACTATGCTGTGTTGCCTTTTCTTTCTCTGCCTGAAAGTTAAATATCAGGTATGTAAGTGGCTGACTCAGTCCTGACTCAGACAGGAAGGGACTACAGTGTGACCCTCACTGATAAGAAATTCCCTTTTACCTCTTGTTCTCAGAAGCAATTTTCTGCTAGGAAAGTGTTTTATAGTTGGAATTTCTTATCAGTGAGGGTCACACTGTAGTCACTTCCTGTCTGAGTCAGGACTGAGTCAGCTACTTGCATACCTTATATTTAACTCATTCAGGCAGAGAAAAAAAAAACAAAAAAAAAAAAAAAAAAACACCACAGCATAGTTCGTGTGCTAGGCACTGTACATACACATGTCCATCTCATTATGTCACACTTCAGTTCAGGTATCCTTTAAGCAAGTTAGCTTTGTGGTTTAGAAATCTGCAACCATGGCTCTGAGGTCATCGGGCACTTTCAGTCCCAATTTCTAAAGATATCAAAATAGCCAGTCCACATTATCAGACGTGCATTTTCATTTACTTGGACTTAAGGCTAACATCTTAATTTTTTTTATATTACAAGTGCACCACTGTACAGTGAAAGCATTTAGGAAGGTATTTTCTATAAAGCAGGGCTGGGAGCACTACAGCCCATGGACTGCATTCAGCCTGCTAGTGTCATGGCTGACTAAGTGGGTAGATTCCTCTTCTCCCTCCCCAAAAAGTTGCATGCATTGTATAAATATTGGGTTAACCATTAGGGTTTCTAGCAATCAATCATGGTGGCATCATGTAACAGTATGCACCAGCACGTCCGTGAATGGAATGAGCGATTGGGCGATTTAAACCTATGATTAAGTGCACTTGCAACTCTACAGTGAGGGAGGAGAGGACAGTAAAGTAGTGTGCGACATGCAGGCAGCTCACAATAAAAAAAAAAAAATATAATTGCCCACCACTATAAAGTCATCTTGACTGGATTTAAAAAGAGAACCAGAATTAGTGAGAGCAATTCGTGGATGCAGTTTTAAATGCCTCTTATAAATTCCAGTTGCCCAATTGTCGTTATGAGTTTCTGCATTTAGTTTTTTTAAAATAAGCAATACTCACACAAACTGGGGTTCTCCTTTATGCTGTGATATGTGATTTTTCAAGGCCTTCTTCTTGTGAAAGGTTTTGGAACACCCCAACACAGAGCACTGAAAACATGAAGATTAGAGTCAGTAACTGCTTCTGCCACAAGTTACACATTAGAGTTTATTGCTGTGAGTTCCAAACCTGTGCCTCATATATCCCACTACTACTTGTTAAAACAGCTATAGCTAGTCCAAACATACAATTACCTAATTTCGTTACATTTACCTTTAGTGGTGGAGTAGTCCCATGTTTTAGCTTCTGGTGACGTGTCAAAGATTGTTTGGTCACAAATGCAGTCCTGCACTCGGGAGTTGGGCAACTGGAAGAACAATTTACGCTATAAAGACTGCTTCCTTATTATACCACAACAAACAAAATTCACAACAAACTTACACGTATTTCTTCACACCCAAATGCTTCTCTCTATGTTGCCGCAGTTTTGATCTTTGGGCAAACACCTTTCCACAACCCACCTCACAGCGGAATGGTTTCTGTGCAGGAAGAAAAAAAAAAAAAAAAAAAAAAAAAACACAGTTCAGCTACCTGTTGAAAATAGACCTTAGCAAGAGTGAGAATGAAGTTAGATTTACTTCTGCTGGAAATCAAGTCTACCTGCTACCTTTTTCCTTAAAAGGACAACTGTAGTATTCTAGAAGAAGAATATGGAGGCTGCCATATTTATTTTCTGTTAAATACCAGTTGCCTGGCAGCCCCGCTGGTCTATTTGGCTGCAGTAGTGTCTGAATCACATTAGAAACAAGCATGCAGCTAGACTTGTCATCTAAACATGTGATCTGCTGCATGCTTGTTTAGGGTCTACAGCTAAAGTTTAGAGGAAGAGGATAAGCAGGGCTGCCAGGCAACTGGCATTGCTTAAAAGGAAATAAATATGTCAGCTTCCATAGCCCTTTTGCTACGTTTGTCCTTTAAGCTATTGCCTTTTCTGATCCCAAAACTATTCCCAAAGCACAAACTATTTTATCCTAAGATTTGTATTTTACTATGAGGATCTTTCTAGAATATCATCCAGTTTTAATCCATGCAGAAAAGCTTCCATGATATTCTATGCAGTTTAACCACTTCGCATCCAGACCTTGTTTTCAACTTATTGACCAGAGCAGTTTTGACAGTTTAGCTATGTCCCTATTTAATCAGAAATAACTTTATCCCTACTTATGACACAGAAATGAAATATATATTGTTTTTTTCAAGACAAACTAGGCTTTCGTTGTATGCCATTTTTTTCCCTCAAACAATTTAGTTTTCTATGAATTTTAATTGGAAAACAAAGAAAAAATAGAAAAACATGTATTTCTCAGTTTTACAAATTCCAGTTTAAAAATAAAAAGTGCTACTGTAGATAAAAAACACAAATTTTGTTTGGCTATTCTTACTGCTTATCACAAAACTTAGATTATGTTCCTGTCACAATTTATGGTGAAGATATTGGATTCTGAAATAATGCTACAGAGTGTGTTTTTCACTATGAAATGAGAAAATACAAGTATTTTTAATAGTAAAAATCAATCTCATTAGCTCAGGAAACCTATTCCCATTCACCAATTAGTCCTGCATCAGATAGTACCAAAAATGTGCACAGGAGCAAGCCCAATCCTGCACAGCACTGCTTCTGCTACAAGACGTAT